>NC_135402.1:11500000-11800000 GCF_051989625.1 Stigmatopora argus
ATGCAAATTGAAAAAGGGTGCTTCTCATTTGACTGCTGGGGAGGCTAAACGTCAATTGGATGACTGATCCGCTACATTAAATTATATTAAGTCTTCGAAACTGCTAAATACATAAGTATCATGCAAGTCAGGGGTATGGAACCTATGGCTCGGGAGCCACATGTGGCTCTTTTGATGGGTGCATCTGGCTCTTTGCTAACCTGTGAGCTAAAATATGGAAATTGCTGGTGACAGAACTGAGATATTACTTCTAGAACTGCTTTAATCTTCATTTTTTTATAGTAGACTCTTCTGGAATGCATCCTCTCATTGATTAGCAACAGCATAAGAATCTTTTAAAAAATATTCATTTTTTTCCAATTTAAAAGTGGTGAAATTACTAAAAAAATTGAAACAGCACTCGTTTACATGTATGTATTTTGACTTTTACATTCGTAGTATGGCTCCCAAGGAATAACATTGGAAAATATGAATTGTTTGTAGCTCTTTTCGTCAAAAAGGTTCCCGACTACTGATGCAAGGCTTGGAATAAAGAATAGAACACTTAAGACCACTTCTGCATTACAAAAACAAGAATGTCTTAATTTACTGTATTTTCTGGCATATAAGATGCACTCTTAAAATTGCATTAAAATTGTTCAATTTTACAATTTCTGGTGTATAAGCCGCCCCCAGATTCACAATTTTCACCTCCATATTCATGATTTTAATAGCGAGTACAAATGTGTTACTTTGAAGGGAAAATCATCGCACATGGTATTTCTGAGTGACTGTATGAATCAAATGCACATTATTAGGGTCAATATCATAAGGAAGTTAGTAATTCATCCAGTAGTGGTTGTTTTCTTACTGCAAAACAGAAAATAACCAACAAATAGTAAATGTTAATTTGCTGACATCTACTGGTGAAAAAGAGTGTAGCAATGCTGTAAAGTCTTGTGCGCATATAAGACGTACCCTTGATTCAGTCATCATTTTTTTTGTTACAAATGCGACTTATATGCAAGAAAATACGGTACTCATTCCAGATAAAATGCCTGATAATGAAGCCAACAAAGGCTGTATGTAGCTATATTAGCCTACTATTAAAATGACTAAGATGGCTACAAATACATCATTCATGATTAAATGTTTATTTTTCCTGCAGTACATTCTGTTGAGAACGACATACAGCTTGACCGCTCTGTTGTACGATGCCGCCTCAAGTTTATCTTCATTACAATATTTAGGAATTATGTTTTATTGCTTTGATGAAATGAGATAAATGCAATAAAGAAATCAGATTTTAGTTTTCAATTTTATTTTGAGGATTTGACAAAACCACAACAAAAATAAATATGCACCTTCGCCATCTGTGAACAGTTAAGCACGCGTTATTATATCCCAGTTTGCAACTAAACTTACAGTTTGGAGATGCAATCCACTTAAATTCATGTTTGTGCTCATCTGATTCCTCAAGAAGTAATGCATTCACATTCTCTTTCCCAACTGGGTACTTGACTGCAAATGTAGAAAACCTTACCTGGAAATGTCTTTCCATATTACTCTTTTGTTATTTAACAAATGATCGCCACAAAACGAACATTCAGGGAATCCTTCGTCATTGGCAATGAATGCAAAGGAATCGGTCCAAGAAACGTTGAATCTTCTGTTTTTCTCCGTTATTTTTCTCTTTTTCCCTTGGGATGCATGGTCCATTACACTGTTGCCGATTTGTTTACAACAGGCACCTGCCTAGCATCCACCTTGCTGATAGAAATGTGTGTTGCAGGCTATGATGCAAATTTTTGCTGACGGAAATGTTGAAATTCAACATTCTACAGATTCTTATTGCATTGTAAAAAACAAAAATGTCTGGGTAATTTTTGTCCTCCTACAGAAGCCATATTAAAACAAAAATACACCCCTATCCATGCAAAAAAAAATGGCCCAATTTCCGTAAGACAGAGACCAATTTACTGTATTTTCTGGACTATTCTATATGTCCGTTTTTTTAATAGTTTGGCCAAGGTTGCAAATTATGTTTGAAGTGTTTTACTCAATAGGATATTATTCCACCTAGGCCTGGTTGATACGGCAAAAATTGTTATCTTGATAATTTAAAAAAAAATCAGCCTATCCACATTATCACGATAAACTATCACATAATTTGTCTTTCAAATCTGAAACTTCAAACTTCTCAGAGAGGATAAATCAATTATTTTCCTCGTAATTCAATTATGAAAGTAACTACTTTTCCTTTAAAAAAGAATAATAAAATATGTGATAATTTTAAAATCTTTTCACTATGAAAAGCAATGAATAATAAAACAAATTTTGACAAGCATCTTTATTTTTATAAATTTGCCTTCAAACCAAAAGTTGATGTGCAATATGAAATAAATAAAATTAATTAATATTTAATATATAATTAACTGAAGACTTCATCACCAATGGCAAGCAGACTATTTTCAGCCTTACAAAAAGAAACAATGTAAATTTACCTCATGTGGGCATTAAAAAAACATTAAAAAAGTTGATTGAACTGAAAATTTTATCCCAAGTTAAAAAGAGATATTTGCAATGTTTTCGTAACATTTGCATAAAATGAGGAAACTCCTTGATATCAAGTGAGCAAAGAAATATACAGGCTGCCCTCAAATGAGGAGAGGAGAGTGGGCTAAAATGGGTTAAGGACAATTTCAAGAAGGCTGTTGTTTGTCCACAGGTATTCAAAAGGCATTAAATATTTAAAAAAAGCAATCCCTTCCGTGTCTTCATTTTCTGAACCGCTTATCCTCACAGGGTTGCTGGAGCCTATCGCAGCTGACTTCGGGCGCAAAGCTATAGTTAGCCAAAAATCTTTTAATGTTACCAATTACTTTAATGTATATAATGTTTATTCTTGGTTTCTCATCAGTTAAAAATCTACTTTTATACTCCAAGTGTTTTTCCCTTTCATTGTACATTGTTTGTCTAGTACAACTTGTACACAGGTGCAACTTATTGTCTGAAAAATACCGTACATCTTGCGAGATGGATTTAAATTCAAGCCATGATGACGGGACTCATTCAGGTCCACGATTATGGACAACTTTTTGGTCAAATTTGGGGATTCGTATGAATGTGAATCCTTCAACTGTACAGGTTCCAGTGTCGTGCTTGAGCCTGAGTTTTCGTCAGTTGTTCTTCTCACAGCTCGGTAACCACATTTCCCAGAATGTGCTGGCGAAAATGTAATTTCAGTTCATTACTAATAGGGATGCCCTGCGATTGGCAGGGTGTCCCCTGCCTGGTGCCCGTAGTTAGCTGGAATATGCTCTAGCACCCCCCGCGACCCTTGTGAGGTTAAGTGGTTCGGAAAATGAATGAATTCAATGTAACAGTGTCAACCAAAATGGTGTGGATGTTGATGAGTTAATTAAATGTTGTCACTGTGAACCGTAAGGAAGAACCGTACGTACATTGCCGTAAATTCGCATTATTTGATAAAAGGACAGTGGCCGTGCATCGGTGTCATGCCAGCCTATCAACTTAATATGAGAAGCATTTAATCTCTAAATCATTTATTGATCTTTTGCTAAAATAATTCCTTTGCTTGGATTACTCCTTTAATGTTTGCGCACCCACGCTGTGTCCATAATAACCACGCGCCACACACTTCACAGCACACATCAGTGGTATTATTGCTTTGTTCCTATTCCACTATGATATACTGTGTCATTGCACTGCGTCGATGTGCAGTTTCAGCACTTGAGTCATAACATCTAAAACACAATACGCTTTTGCTTTGTGCTCATCGGGTTATTTTCGCCTAAAGGACACCCCCACTCTCTCTCGCTGAAGTGTACAGTAACTGATGAGCTTCCCAAAGGATCTGTAGACCTAAAAAAGCAGAGGTTTATTATGGACACGCAAAAATGACAACCACTTCAAGAGTGAGATGAAATTATATGCAGCCCCTTTAGGGAAAAATATTTAAACACTGTATATTTATATATATATATATATATATATATATATATATATATATATATATATATATATATATATATATATATATATATATATATATATATAATATATATATATATATATATATATATATATATATATATATATATATATATATTAGGGCTGCAGTCTTTTAAGTAATCAATTAATATATGCATCAATTCCTTCGATTAAACGAGTTCTCGGATATCATGTGCACAGCCATTTTAGAAGATGTAAAAATAGTCAAATACTTGTTAATGTTGGCAACCGGCCCATTGGACTAGTGATTAGCCTAACAGTTCTGGGGTTGAAGGTTCGATCACAGGTCAGTCCTCACTGTGGGGAGTTTGCATGTTCTCCCCGGGCTTGTGGGGGTTTTCTCCGTGTATCCCGGTTTCCTCCCGCATCCCAAAAATGCATGGCAGACTGGTTGTATAAATTGCCCCTTGGTATGAGTGTGAGCATGAGTCACCAATTCAGGGTGTCATTTGCCTGGTGCCCATAGATGGCTGAGGTAGGCTCCAGCACCGCCGCCTCCCCCATCCAAAAGACATGCAGGGTAGGCCGGTTGAACACTCTAAATTGCCCCTTGGTATGAATGTGAGCATTGTCTCCTTGTGCCCGGTATAGTGACGAAGTCAGCTGGGATGGGCTCCAGCACCCAATCTGTCGATCATTCTAATATGAATGAATGAATGAATCCTTTGTCCCAAAGATTTTACTTTCAAAAAAGTAATTAATGTGAATACAAAATACATTACCATATTTTCTCGCATATGAGCCATATTTGTAACAAAAAATGATGACTGAATCAAGGGTACGGCTTATATGTGCACATATTCGGCTTGACATGCACGAAACTGCAAGGTGACAAAGACGAAACGCCATAACGCAAGACAATTTGGCCGATATTTCAAAATTGAGAAAAGATAAACGGATAATACAAAATGTATTTTGACGTCTATGAATGAAATTCAAGAAGAAGAAAAAACGTCTTGCATAAAACGTGAAAAAAACTCACTTACTTGTACCTTCCATTGCTCGCTCAAGGCGCCACCATCTTACCTTTTACCGGTAATTAAAGTGCTCTGTCTGGCCAGACGCGAGTAGCCTTTATACATGTGTTCATACTGTTTATTTACCATGTCGGCACATCCCAATAGTTGTTAAGGCTCATCGAAGGTCTTGCTGTCGATCATTATAATATCAGCCTTGATACCTGCGTAATGTGTATCTCATGCTGTTATTGCATCCAGAGACTCGGACACACTTCCTGGTTGTACTGCTCACGTCTTCCTTTTTGAATTTGTCCATGTGCAGGCAACAGCCTTTCAGAATGTGTAATCCATCAGACGATCCTTTCGATTCATAAAGTATCTCAGAAATACCACGTGCAATGATTTTTCTCAAGATTTTCCCTTCAAAGTAACACATTTGTTCTCCCTATTCAAACCATGAAAATGGAGGTGAAACTTGAGAATCGGGGGCGTCTTATACGGAAGAAATTGTAAAAGTCAACGATCTTAAGGCAATTTTAAAAGTACGGCTTATACATGGAGGCGGTCATTTTGCGAGAAAATACGGTACTTTTATTGAGCGGCCTGATGGATTGAAAGCATTTCGGCCCCACAGTTCTGAGAATGAGGGTTCAACCTCAAGTCGAGACATTCCTGTGGGGATTTTTTCATGTTCTGCCCGGGCTTCCAATGGTCTCTGGATACTCCAGTTTCCTGCCACATCTCAAAAAGATGCGTGGTAGGCTGGTTGAACACTCTAAATTGCCCCTAGGTATGAATGTGATTGTGAATGGTTGTCCATATGCCTGTGCCCTGCAATTGGCTGGCCACCAATTCAGGGTGTCCCTGCCTGTGGCCCATACTTGGCTGGCTTAGGCTCCAGCACCCCCCACGACCCTTGTCTGGATAAGCGGTACAGAAAAAGAATAAATGATTTATCCTGCTCGGGCAAAAATCTACAGCATTCTGTGGGATTCGGAACATTATGTACAATCCAACAAATACAAGCCATACAATATGTAAATAACAAAATAGAACCCTTGTGCACAGTGGTCGCGAACTTTTGCCGTCAATGCCATATGATGAGTTAATTTAAAATAACTTACAATTAAGTTTTTGTGAATCCAATTATAACTTCAGTTTCATGCACTATAAATTCTGATTTTTATGGTTGACTTGAAAAAAATGCATGAATAAATTTCCTTAATATGTTTTTTTTTTTAAATTACAAAATGCTACTCCTTACAATTAAATCTTATTTTATGCAATTAATAAAATACTATTCTTTACAAGGTTAGTTAGTTGAGTATAACTATTAGGTTTTACTGTTGGAAATATATTAATTCACACTTGCCCATATTATCTCAAACTCTGATCATTCTTACTTTTAACACATTGAAGGGTAGATCTGTCAATCTCATCTCATTTTCTGAACCGCTTTATCCTCATTGGGGGTGCTGGAGCCTATCCCAAGGTGACTCCGGGCCAAAGGCGGGGGACGCCCTGAATCGGTGGCCAGCTGATCGCAGAGATCAGTCAATATAAATATATGTAAACACAACAGTTGGGGAAAAATAAAGATAGTATTGATTTTCTCAAGTGACCTTCGCATTAAGATTTGCAGTGTCAAAATATTGTAATCTGCGCCATTTTAGTCTGTATTTTTATCACGTAATTGTAGTCCTCCGTCACTCAGCCAGCAATGTTTCAATTGTAGTAGGAAGTGTGCAAAATCGAAGATAGTCTTTAATAATTTAGTTGTTTCCGAATGGTACAGCAGGGGAATAATTTACTTTTTCTAAACTGGATTTTGACCAGCCTGCGTTCCACTGATGTCTTCACCTTGAAATGTTGTGCATACAGCATATATACATAAAAAGTACATAAAATATTGTTTTTATTTTATTCTTTACCAGTTCCAATGATTCTACCTACGGCTCTTTGCGTAGGAGTCTTTTTTATAGCATCCACCAGACCATCATGGTCTGTCTGATTACACCCAAAGGCCTGAGGATAGAGAACGGCTCAGCAAGAAAATTGGATGCGTTGAAACTCCAGGAGAAGTACCAAGGAGGGATTGGTGTGCTGAAATAACAAATGGTCAAGTAAAAATGCTATATGTAAAATGAAGAGGGAGAAAAAGCTCCAGCCTAAAAGTGTTGAATACAGACTTGTTTTATTTTATACATTTAAAGGTTCATCTCAGTATACAAAACAGATAACTCACAGATTTCCGTATTCCCTGCACATCTGATTTTTCATTCTCAGTAAAATCTCATTAGGACACTTTTAGCCCGTCTGTCCCAATTCCGTCTAACGTGTTGACCTTGAAACAGAAATGCACCAGAGGACACATATTAGGGGCAAGCAGATTATTTTCGGCCCAAGAGAACTTGGATCTGGTCAATTTTTGCTCAAATATTGTAGCGTGAGGTATGCCAGACACTGCTATGTTCTTACCCTGAAGTTTGTTGGTTGGTCAAGGCATTATTTGCCAGTATGTTGTTGTGGTGAAGCAACCACAATTGTCCTGAAAACAAACTCTCGCTTCTTACAATCCACCAAACAAAGAAAACTCTTTTATTTGAAGAAATCCTGGAAGTTAATCTAGCAATGAAGGGAAAACTCAAGGCGTGTCTCTTGTAACACCAGACCTAGATCTTATTGTAAAACTGCATTCTCATATTAATTGAGGAATGGAAATCACAAATCAATAATTAAATCTTTACCCTTCGAATTTATTTTAGTTGTGAAGTCCACCATACAAATGATTTTACTAAATGAATTAAAAAGGGTCATTGTAGTACACTGGGAGAAAAAGTGACTTCATCACTAATTAGGAACAAATCCTTAATCATTTTAGACAAAAATACATATCTAACAAGTGAGAGACATGATCTGCTATCTGCAAAGGACCGAAGCTTTACTGCACCTTTGACATTTGAGATGAGAATAGTAATAATAAATAAAATACTAAAAAGGGGAAATCAAGCTAAATAGGCACTTGTTAATGTTACATACCAACGTTTTTTTTGGATAATTATTGTCCTAAAAACAAAACATAAGCTGTTGGGTGTCAGAGGGAAAACAATAAGACATGTGTCACACTTTGTCTGTTTGGAGTTTGCTCATTATTTGTCGAAATGGAATCGGTGCCTTTTCAGTAAAGCTGTATTTTTGGGGCATGTTAAATGAGGGCTCTTACCCTAAAAGCACGATTATGAACGAAAAACGCAATGGATGGAAATTCGACCCAAAAAGAATGGAGAAGGGGCAGCCATACAATCAAAAAATGCTGATAACACTTCTTTCAAATAAAATAGGTCAGTTCTGTAAGAACTCTTTGCAACATCTGGCAAACTATTATTTCACTTCTACAAATAATTTCTTTGTGAGGACATAGGTAGGTTTGAAACAGTGTTTTCTCCACAGTTTCACATTGAGCACTGAGCAGTGAAGCAGACTAATTTATATACATTTGATTAGCCTGCGACTGATTTGTTCATGTAATTTAATCTAGTTTTGCCATGAATGACGGATGAGATTTTTCCCCATTTAATTGTTTTCAAATTTAGATGGGTTATGGAAGTGTGAAGAGAAAATAAGACATATTTGACTCATTGGATCGTAATCAGGCTTATAGCAAATGTGGGATAGAATTCAGATTAGAATTATTTAGCTGACAAAGCAACTACAGCGAAAGTAAAAGCGAAGGCAATACCCGTCAATGCGAGCCTGCTGTTAATTCAAATTACCACCCCCAGGGGAAAGCTAAAATCTTATTCATTCATTCATTCATTCACTACCTGAACCGCTTATACTCACAAGGGTCACAGGAGTGCTGGAACCTATGCTAACAAACTACAGGCAGTAGACATGGGACACAATCTATTGGTTGCCAGCCAATCGGAGGGCGCTAGGAGACAAACACCATTGACAGGTAAACATGCAGATGCCACCTGAGTGTACAAAATCTTCCATCACATAGCTCCTCCTCCCTTGCAAGATTATGTACAAAAAAATCCAACACATGAACAAGGGCTGGCTCTAGAGGTGACTGTGTAGTTCCCTTCAAAAATTTCTCGCGTATGATTCTCAATGTTCACCTCCATATTCATGGTTTTAATAGGGAGTGCAGATGTATTACTTTGAAGGGAAAATCTTAAGAAAAACCATCACACCTGGTATTTCTGAAATACTGTAAGAATCAAAAGCACATTATTAGGGTCAATACCACAAGTTAGTCATTCATCCAGTAATGGTTGTTTTCTTATTGCAAAACAGAAAATAACCAACAAATAGTAAATGATAATTTGCTGACATCTACTGGTGAAAAAGAGTCTAGCAACACTGTAAGTCTTACGCGCATATAAGCCGTACCCTTGATTCAGTCATAATTTTTTTTTGTTACAAATACGGCTTGTATAAGAGAAAATAAGGTACGTTGTCAATAAACAATTGGGAGACTTTTGGTGTTTGTTTCTTAATGACAATAGTTTTAGTGTAAATGAACCAAGGCTTTTTGCTCAAGAGGTACCATATTTTTAAGTTGCATTTTTGTCATGGTGTGGCGGGGCCTGCGACTTTTACTTGAACTTGACTTATATACAACTTATGTTGTGTGTTTTAGGCTATATATAGTTTTTCAAAATCAGTTGCCTATTTTTTCTGTTGTTCCCAATTTTACTCTATTACTTTAATGCGTTGGTGGCTCTTTTTATTTTCTCACGGCCTGGGGGGAGTCGGCTTCGACGAGGAAAAATAAAAGTGAAGGTAGATGCAATGATGGCTAAAGACAGACAGGAAATGGAAGCCGACGGCAAAAGAAACAAGACAGAAGCACAATTGTATTTATTTATTATTATTACTTTACCAACTTTTCTCATTTCACTTACAACTAGTGATGAAAGCTTATTACCAGATTCTGAAACTGAATGAACTCATCTGAGCTGTTCAAAAAATGAGTTGATTTTATGCCTCGGCAAGTCAACTACTTACATATACAGGACTTATACAGTTTTAAAACTAGGCACTAGGACCCATACCTTTAATTAATTACATGTGAAAGTCACCTGTACAATTATGTTTAAAAGAACATAGGTGTATCTTTTTACAGAAAATAAATGTATAGACGTTAGAGGACATTGTCAAGATTTTAGGGCTCATCTGCATGCCCAGTGTATGGAAGAACCTATAAGTCAAAGCCCTATAGTCGTTTATTGTGTCATGAAGAACATTCAGGTCATGTAAATATCGACCATACAGAGCAGCCTTATTGAAAATGTCTTTAACCCACTCAACCTACACAAGGGACTAAAGATGTAAATTAGCCTTTGGCTACAATCTTACATATTTACATACAGTGGGGCAAATAAGTATTTAGTCAACCACCAATTGTGCAAGTTATCCTTCTTGAAATGATTAGAGAGTTCTGTAATTGTCAACATGGGTAAACCTCAACCATGAGAGACAGAATGTGGGGAAAAAAACAGAAAATCACATTGTTTGATTTTTTTAAGGATTTCTTTGCAAATCATGGTGGAAAATAAGTATTTGGTCAATACCAAAAGTTAATCTCAAAACTTTGTTATGTACCCTTTGTTGCAATAACGGAGGCCAAACATTTTCTGTAACTTCACGAGCTTTTCACACTGTAGTGTTTTTTTGCCCATTCTTCCATGCAGATCTCCTTTAGAGCAAGGATGTTTTGGGGCTGTCGTTGGGCAACAGACTTTTAACTCTCTCCACAGATTCTCTATGGGGTTGGGATCTGGAGACTGGGTAGGCCACTCCAGGACCTTGAAATACTTCTAATGAAGCCACTCCTTTGTTGCCCTGGCTGTGTGTTATGGATCATTGTCATGCTGAAAGACCCAGGCCACGTCTCATCTTCAATGTCCTTGCTGATGGAAGGAGATTTTCACTCAAAATCTCTCGATACATGGCTCCATTCATTCTTTCCTTTACACAGATCAGTCGTCCTGGTCCCTTTGCCGAAAAACAGCCCAAAGCATGATGTTTCCACCCCCATGCTTCACAGTGGGTATATGGTGTTCTTTGGATGCAATTCAGTATTATTTCTCCTCCAAACACGAGAACCTGTGTTTCTACCAAATAGTTTTATTTTGGTTTCATCTGACCATAACATATTATTCCAGTCCTCTTCTGGAGCATCCAAATGCTCTCGAGCGAATCGCAGATTGGCCTGGATGTGTACTGGCTTCAGGAGAGGGACACGTCTGGCAGTGCAGGATTTGAGTCCCTGGCGGCGCATTGTGTTACTGATAGTAGCCTTTGTTACTGTGGTCCCAGCTCTTTGTAGGTCATTCACTAGGTCCCCCCGTATGGTTCTGGGATTTTTGCTCACCGTTCTTGTTATAATTTTGACGCTACGGGGTGAGATCTTGAATGGAGCCCCAGATCAAGGGAGATGATCAGTGGTCTTGTATGTCTTCCATTTTCTAATAATTGCTCCACAGTTGATTTCTTTACACCAAGCGTTTTACCTATTGCAGATTCAGTCTTCGCAACCTGGTGCTGGTCTACAATTTTGTCTCTAGTGTCCTTCGACAGCTCTTTGGTTTTGGCCATAGTGGAGTTTGGAGTGTCAGAGACTGATGTTGTGGACAGGAGTCTTTTATACAGATAATGAGTTAAAACAGATGCGAGATGGAGACCTCGTTAGACCTCATTAGACAGCCAGAAATCTTGCTTGTTTGTAGGTGACCAAATACATATTTTCTACTCTAATTTGGAAATAATGTGATTTTCAGTTTTTTTTTTTGTCCACATTCTGTCTCTCATGGTTGAGGTTTACCCATGTTGACAATTATAGGCCTCTCTAATCTTCTCAAGTTGGAGAACTTGCACAATTGGTGGTTTACTAAATACTTATTTGCCCCACCCAATGTATATATATATATGTTCATTAACTTAAATATGTTCATTAATATGTGCTGTCCCTGATTAAATAAATCAAACTCAAACTCTTTTGAGGTCAGCCTGTAATATTTTTCTTACTTGATATTAAGATGCTTTCCCATTTCATGTAAATGTTCTGAAAATGTGGCCCTATATCTAAAACTAAAACCAAAACTCATCTTGGGTTAAAATGGGTTAAGTTCAACCACCTTTTTTAATTTTTTTTTGTAAATGGCCATATGTGAGATAAATTTACTCAGTTTCTTTTTGTGAGGCTGAAAATAGTCTGCTTGCCAAAGGTGATGTCTTTTTGCACAGAAGCTTTTGGTTTGAAGGCAAATTTATAAAAATAAAGATTCCTGTCAAAATTTCTCCAGGTTTTTATTCTTTACTTTCCATAGTGTAAGGATGGAGTTGTCTTATCTTCATTGCACAACAGAAGAAGAAAAAAACATTATATTTCATATTGGGTGGCCCGGTGGAGTGAATGGTTAGCGCGACAGCCTCTCAGCTCTGGGGTCCTGGGTTCCAATCCAGGTTAGTCCACCTGTGTGGAGTTTGCATGTCCTCCCTGGGCCTGTGTGGGTTTCCTCCCACATTCCAAAAACATACATGGTAGGTTGATGGGTCACTCTAAATTTGCCCCTAGGTATGGGTGTGAATGTGCATTTCATGTGCATTGTCCGTCTCCTTGTGCCTTGCGATGGCCTGTACTCGCCTACAGCTACCCCAAGCATGAATAAGTTTAATCAGAGAATGAGTCAAACTAAATGGAGGGTTGTTGTGAGACCGCCAATGAGAGCGCAGTATATGGTGGAGTGAGGTTCTATAGCGAGAATCAATGCATCCGCGACAAAATTTTCAAAATAAAATAACGGGCAAGGAATGCATGTATTTTTGGGGGGTTTTCGTAACTTGGATGGATATCTTTCTTATCTCGAGGCACTCATTTGCATATAAAAAGCTTTCGTAACCTGGAAATTTGGGCTTTGAATTTGGCGTAGTTATAAAAAAACAAATGGAATTGGAGGTACTTACCTAACCTGACCTCAAGCCTTAAGGCAATCTGCTGAAAATGTTAATGTCACCTGAACCAGTGGCATTATCCCGGATGTAGGTGTGTTTTTACTTTTTGATCCCACATTAATGTTGTTGTTGTCTTTTTTCCCCAAATGGCTTGACAATGCTGCGTAGTTAAACGGCCATTGAAAACAATTCCTTTCTGTTTTAGTGCCGCTCTCTATTCCCAGCCAGAAGTCTTCACCAAACGAACTTCCTTAACAGAGCAAAATAAATCTGTTACCAAACCCCTTGCTTGCCAATTGCTGACGACTACAGATGCAAAAATGAATATCCAATTATTTATTTTTTGTAGCCCTTAACTTTTTCACAGGCATTCACAGTTGTAGGCAGTTAAATCAATTTCAATAGTAAAGGCTGGCATGTGAGTGCTCATGTTTCACTGCCATTGGCGTCGAGAGAAGTCCAGTTTAATTTTACTGGGAGGTTGGCATTGATCATTTGATAGATCACCATCAATGACAGTCAAAGACATAATACATAAAAGAATCCATACATTTTAAAAATGTAATCTTTTTTACCCGATTCCAACCCGTGTGTAGGCATGAACATGTGATCGGATCTGGGATTTATTCATTCATTCATCTTTTCGTAAGTGTTGTGTGGATTGCCGGAGCCTATCCCTGATTTTGGGCGAAAGGCAGACTACAACATAGACTAGTCGCCAGTCAGCTGTCGGGCACATAAAGAGACAGACGACAATGGACCTGGGATATCGCTAGTTATTTAAAGACTGTGATGCTCCCACATAGAAACATTTTCTTCCCAAGCTATTTCCACACACGCTCCCATTCCAAATGGATTGGACGTCTATCACCTTCAATGGCAGCCAATCAGTTAATACTTAAAGAATAGATTAATTATGGTTTAGAAACCTGATCGATTTTATCTGATTCCTGGTAAAACCTTCACCTATCACCAACTATCACCTTCAATGGCAGCCAATCAGTTAATACTTAAAGAATAGATCAATATGGTTTAAAAACCTGATCGATTTTATCTGATTCCTGGTAAAACTCTCTTTGGTGAGCATGTGATCTTCAGCTAAAATGAACGGAAGAGATATTCTCAAGTCACTACTCAGCGATTTACACTACTCAATATAGAAATGTATACTATATTTTATATTAACTAACATTTACCACACGTGCTCTATTGTATGGCTTAAATATAATCAAGTGTTATAGTATCAGTCAATATTAATACCTGGCATTTTGTGTAATAACTTAGCTGATTGTCAGCTCTTTATTCTCTATGCTCTTGTTGGCATAATGTAGCCCGCAGGGAATATGAACTGCTACTGACAACTTTTATTTGGGTGTGCCTAATTTAATTATTTTATGTATTTAATCTACCCTGCAAACGCCTGGCCACCGATTCAGGGTGGCCCCCGCCTCTCGCCCGAAGTCAGCTGGGATAGGCTCCAGCACCCCCTAATGAGGATAAAGCGGTTCAGAAAATGAGATGAGATCAGATGAGACCATGACATCGGCTAACTAACCAACATTTTTCGATAATGCCAATGTACTTTATTAGGATTTGCTTAAACTGGACTTGGCTAGATTTACAATTCAAACTTCATCTAGATTGATGTAACTCAGATTGTGCAATGGGGGGGCAAAATAATGATTAAAAAAATAAAATAAAAATCATACATCAGGGGACTCCCAAACGACCGGCTGTCAGCAAAAGCTGAAGTTTATGCGTTTTTATTTTCAATTTATTTTGTGCACAATGATGAATGGTGTTTGGAAGGGACAGAGGGATTATTTAAGTTGATGATCAAGGGCCAATCTGTTGGTGTCAAGGTGAATATCTCAACATGATTTTTGTCCGTGCATGAATACTGTTTTCCATTGTATATTAACATTAAGATTGCAGATCTTTGAGAGATGAAAGGCTTTTTTTATATTTTAATACACGGTACGCCTTAACTGGCATGTAGTAATGAACGACTTCAAAACCATCAGCTTTGTACTCTTTTTGACTGGGGAAAACAGAATTGAGATCCTTCACCCGATTACGATACCCAGGAAATTAATTTTTTGTGCGAGATTTTCAGTCACATGATGATTGTATTTACTGACTTCTGAGAATTTAGAAGATTTTCCCCAAATTGAAATGGTCAATTGGAGGTAATCAGTGGAAAGAACTTGGCAGACTAGCCAAGTAGGTCATCAAAAGATCAAATGTTTCTGAAACACACCTACTATCCACTTTACATATCCCCCATGATTTAAATATATATTATATATATATATGTATATATATGTATGTGTGTGTATATATATATATATATATATATATATATATATATATATATATATATATATATATATATATATATATATATATATATATATATATATACATATACATACACACATATACAGTTGTGGTCAAAAGTTTACATACACTTGTGAAGAACATAATGTCATGGCTCTCTTGAGTTTCCAGTTATTTCTACAACTCATAGAGTGATTGGAACAGATACTTTGTCACAAAAAAACATTCATGAAGTTTGGTTCTTTTATGACTTAATTATGGGTTAACAGAAAAAGTGTTAAAATGTATATATATATATGCAAAGTACCATTATCAAAAAGTGTATATTAAATATTAAAGCTATAAGCATGTCAAAAGACTGTAATGTATTCATATCTATATATAATGTATATATATTTAAAAATGTAACAACTTCAAATACTCTACTCAGTGAAAATAGTTACTTTGTCTTCTTAATAATAATCGGACATAGGCCCTGTCGTCATTATCACAACACAAAAGCCTACTTGTCATCACACGCAGAAACTGCGTTCTTGTGGCCATGGGGCCATTGTCAGGTAACAAAACAACTTCAAAACACTATTGTCTGTTATAAACATATGTCAAAACAGGCTTTGTTCTTGTTTATTAAAACAGGAGGATGGTTGAACTTGTTGATTAAGGCTGGCTTTTCCATGAAGCCAGCTAGCAGCATCCCCACATGTGAATCCTGGCATTTTCAGTTCGTTTTTGAATAAAAATGTCAGGCATCCTCTTCCTAAAAACTTCTTCCTGCCTTGTCGCCGAAGCTCCGGCCGCCGCCTCGGGCACGGGCCCCAAAATCCCCGGCCGACGCCGCGGGCACGGGCCGCCAAAGCTCTGGCCGCGGGCACGGGCCGCCGAAGCTCCAGCCGACGTCGCGGGCCGCCAAAGCCCGGGCCGACGCCACGGATAGGGGCCGCCGAAATATATTGACACTTGCAAGCAGAAGTCAGAAGATGAACAATGGCGCTGAAATGGGTGGCACTCAGCGCAGACAAAGAAGGAAAATTTCAAGACCCTGCCGAGCATGTTCCAGCACTTTGAATCTGCGTTGAAAATGCCTCCTAAGCGTCCCGCATGATCTAAGGCATCCAACGAGCCCAAGAAAAAAACGAAATAGTATGTGCATAATCCATGTCATTACGGCATATAAATGAATCTACTGTGCGTTACATCATGAAAGAAGAAACCAACATTTGGAAAATGGCAACGATATCTTTTTCCATGGACAACAAGCGAGGCGTAATGAATAAACTAAAGTAATCGTTAAGATGGAGAATGCCCAATCGGTGTGGATCTTGGACTGTAGGGAGAAGATAGCCCTGGATAGCCTAGCTCCTGACGAAGACAATGAAGATAACCAGTGCCGCTAGTGAGTCTCATGGTTTTATTGCAAGCAAGGGCTGGTTTGAAAACTTTAAGAAGAGTCATGGTCTACAAAATCATTCGTTGTATGGTTAAGCCGCCTCGCCAGACCAAGAGGTAGCGAAACGGTACGTCAAGGAAGAGTTTACATAATTGAAGACAATGGTTATCTCCTGGAGCAAGTTTTTAACATGGATGAGACTGACCTTTTATTGGAGGAGGATACCTTCCCAGACATTCCTATTCAAAGATGAACTAGAAGGGTCACCACGGCAAAAGGGGGCTGCTGCCCTTCAAGGTCTGCAGTGTGCAGGAGGACTTGGACTAAAATTGCCATTAACCTGTTTTTTGGATTTATATCAATTGGAGAACTATTTTCTGTTAGTACAGTATTTAAAGTATTTACATTTTTTTAAAAATTATTTTTATATATATTAATACATTACAGTCTTTTCTTATGTATAGGCACACTATGTAGTATGGTAGTAATATTAAGAGTGGGCCGGGAAATTTACCTACCTCATTTTAATTTCCCATGCGATTAATTGACTTATTTCCTATCGTGACAAGCGGAGCATTTATAGTATTGAGCTGGGGTTTGCCTCACAACACCCCTTTCCTTCAGTCAAAAAAAGAATGCCAAGTTTTAACTTTGACCCCAATTCCCTAGCTTCTGCCCAATCGCAAGACAAGCAAACTCCCTCAGCGTCTCATTCTATCTGATTTAACTCTCGGTTCTTTACCCTTGAAGTCAGATGTTTGTTCTCCTACTATGTGGCTCTGTGGCAGGTGTGCTTGAAGGCTGTTAGCGAATCAGTTAATACCCTGGGAGGGTGTTGTTTTGTGGCAGTACATTTATTGCTGTAGTTCCAGTCAAGCTTTCCGCTTCTTTCTCTTCTAATAAAATAGTATATATCTTGTTGTTGTTCCACTTCCTGCAGGTACAATGTGCGCACGCTCTCTCATGCACACATGTACCAAATCTTTTTTTGTTCTTGCTACTCATCTTTGTCAGATAACCCTTCACCAATGTCACAATGGCTTCTCCTCACCTACCAGATGACGTTCTTTAGAGCCTGCAGCTGTTTGGGACCCCAAATTTTTTTTTTCTGTTTGTCTGATTTTGATGGCTTTTTTAAAGTAAAGCTTTTCTAGGGCAGATGATAAAAGTTTTGGCATGCCTCAGGTTATAGCTATGTGAAGACAAACGAGTAAAGTTTCAAAGCCTGGCTGTGATTATAACAGTGTTTTTTGTTCTTGTCAGATATTTTGAAAATTCAGAGTAGCATTGTCTGTTTAGGTTTATACGTGATCTCTGCGACTGTTTTCTCTACTTTCGCATCGTCTGAATCTGAATTAAATCTCTTCTGCATATAACTTAGGTGAATGAACCATTACACGATTATTATTGGCTTATGGCTATAATTAGAAAACCCACTCAGAAAACAAATCTATTTTAATTGTTTTACACTGTTTCTATCACCATTAGCCAAGCTCATGCTGCAAACATAAGTTAATCCATTCATTAATGCATTCATTTATTTTCTGAACCGCTATATCCTCACTCGCGTTGGCGGGGGTGCTGGAGCCTATCCCAGGCCGACGAACTAACCTCTCATCCAGGTCGCCCCAGTTAGTCCATAATACAGTCATACCTCTACTTACGAATGCCTCTACGTATGAAATTTTCAGATTACAAAATATAAAAAAATGTGATGTACTGAAGCCGCAAAATGGTGAAGGATGACAGTACTATAATTCTTTTACTATAAGTTTTAAATGCAGGTCCGAGAAGTATTTAGGCCAGCAGAGAAGGCTTCCACATGACACCACTGAGTGACTCTAACCACTACATGTGTTTCCACAAAATTGACTTGTTAAGCCATTGATGAGCCACCCCGCAATTATTCTGCTGTCATTACAGAAAAACACAACTACAAAGCAAAGACAGAAGGAAAGACATGCTTTGTGTGTTGGTCATTTTAGGGCTTGCAAGCCTTTCTTGTACAGTAAGTAAAATATTTTGCAACATGAGGACAGCATTTTTCAAGTAGCATTTAAAGCTCCTGAAATGCTAATGCGGAGGTATTCTGAATTTCAGCACACATGGGGCCATCCATCATGAATTGAACCGTCATTTGCAGGACTTGGACAAACACCCCAGAATTTTACTACCGCTGTTTAATGTACCACAAGACGTCAAATATATCATGAAAGCTCAGCAAATCATGTTGAGTCTTCAATTTAGTGGAGCATCTAAACATTAACACAAGGGAGGCACTCAGACAGATACCGGTGCCTCTTGTCCGACTGAGCAGGACACCATATCAGTTGTCGCAGTTACACTGTTCACATTTTTAGAGCTACAACGATTAATCACCTAAATTGAATGATCCAATTAGAAGAAAGCTTTGAATTCAATTTCGCTGCTTTGATTAATTGTTTAATTAGAGTGGCATTGTAATGTTATTTAGTTTGAATGAATTGGGAGGGGGCGGCCCGGCAACTGGAGTGGTTAGCACGTCGGCATCACAACTCTGGGGTCTTGGGTTCAAATCCACCTGTGTGGAGTTTGCATGTTCTCCCTGGTCCTGTGTGGGTTTTCTTTAGGTACTCCGGTTTCGTCCCACATTCAGAAAAACATGCATGGTAGGCTGGTTGGACACTCTAATTTACCCGAAGGTATGAGTGTGAGCCTGAATGGTTGTCTGTCTCCTCCTGCCCCTGGCCCAAAGTTAGCTGGGATAGGCTCCAGCACCTCTGTGACCCAAGTGAGGATAAAGCGGTTCAGAAAATGAATGAATGAATGGATTGGGAGAAGGCAGCCCAGTGATCAAGTGGTTAGCACGTTGTGCTCACAGTTGTGAGATCGTGGGTTCAATCGCCGGTCTGGACCTTGCTGTGTAGAATTTTTAAGTTCCCCCTGGGCTTGCGCGGGTTTTCTCTGGGTCCTCTGGTTTTTCTCTCACATCCCAAAAACATGCAGTGTAGGCTGGCTGAACACTCTAAATTGCCCCTAGGTATGAGTGTGAGTGTGAATGATTATCCCTCTCCTTGTCCCTTGCAATAGGCTTGCCAGCAATTCAGGGTGTCCCCTGCCTGGTGCCTGAAAAAAGCTGCAATAGGCTCCTTCTGTGAGGATAAGCGTTAGAGAAAATGAATGAATAAATTGGGAGAATTACTTCCCTCTTTTTTCAAATAACTGTTACCTTACTTTATAAGAAAAGAGAATATGAAATATGGTGATTTTAAAAAGTATTTTTGTTGTTCTCGTGCAATGATGATAAGACAACTCCCTCCTTACACAATGAAAAGTAAAGAATAAAAACTGCAGAAATTTTGACAGGCATCTTCTCATCTCATCTGATTTTATGAACCGCTTTATCCTCATTAGGGTTGCAGGGGCTGCTGGAGCCAATCCCAGCTGTCTTCAGGCCAGAGACACGTTGATGGCCAGCCGATCGCAGGGCACGAGGAGACTGACAACCATGTATAATCACACCCATACCTAGGGGCAATTAAGGGTGTCCAATCAGCCTACCATGCATGTTTTTGGAATGTGGGAGGAAACCGGAGTACCCGGAGGAAACCCACGTAGGCCCGGGGAGAACACGCAAACTCCACATAGATGGACCGACCTGGACTGACGAAAGCTCAAACTACAGTGCTCGCCGGCACATTGGCCCAGGCATCGACAATCCATTCCAAATCGTCACGTAACTCGTGCGACGCTGCCTGCCTGTCTTTGTATGGAATTATACTATGTTTACCATCTAACATGCATCCCTCCCAAGCCTTTCGCCACACTGATTCTCCTCTCTGTTATATTGTGTTCGATCCATGGCTTCAGTCCAATTTCCAACCATTCACACTCACATTCTGTTGGCATTTCACGTCAGGCATTTCCTCTGTATGGCTCTAATGTGCGTAGGTATTGCCTCGCCACCCATCTGGGATGTTTTGAATGGGTTTACCGTAATGCTGGGAATATGCTACTTTTAGGGTGAACGTCCACTGGGTTGATTGCAATAAGTAGCATGTCAGTCAAGCGGTCAGTCATACAAAAATTTGAATTTGGTGTATTAACCGATTGAGCGCATCGACCGTTTTAGGGTTAGGGTGAAAATATGGTAGGGTTTTTGCAAAACCAATCTCGTTTTACCCATTTCGGCTCTAATTCGGATCGTCTCAGTCACCGGTAGCAGACGAAAACTTTATCGTCGACTGCTAAGATTGTCCAGCTTCAAGCAGGATATGCGCACGCGCATTCCCCTTCCACACAGCACGTCAGCAAGCAATGTACCTAGACAGTGAAGCTGTCAGCGTCATAAAGCAACATCTACAGAATCTTGAATTTGGAGCATACTAAAGGCGCACGGACTGATTGGGCACTAGTACGTCCACTTAGGGGAACTTTTAAGTGCGCTCTATGTGAGTAAATCTGTGCCCCTTAGCATTTGTATGATTTATTATCACTTAATAAGGGTCATTGCAATCATTATTAAGGAGACCAATTGGCCGAGGTTGTCAGTTATTCATTAATGATAAGGTCTTACCCTAAACTACAATGTTGGGAATATTGTATAGGTAATACAGTTTATTCAGTGCCAGAATTGAACGACTAAAGTCATTGGATTTATATTCTCTTCACTCAAACAAAAAATCTGAGCTTTGCCAGCATCTAGACTACGTTACATATGGGTTAAGAAAAGGGAAACAAATCATTGGATTTAACAGAGAGTGGCTGAGTACAATTAATAATTCAATCTGAACAGCAGGATAAGATTTTTACACTGCCTTGGCAGGAATAATGTTCATGTGACATGAAGTAAACTAGATGCTAGAGTATAGGTGGGCAATCCAGTCCTTGAGGGCCGCTATGGGTGCAGGTTTTTGCTCCAACCGATCCAACACAGACAGTTTAACCAATTAGATTTCTGCTGACACAAGATGCACCTGACTGCAATCCACTGATTATATATCTAACATACCAAATTGGGGGAAAGGCTTCCTCTTATGGGTTGGAACGAAAACCTGCACCTACTGCGGCCCTTTGTGGAATAGTTGGCCCACCCCTGACCTAGATGAATACATAAGCAGAGGAACTGCTCGTCAAGCTCCATTTCTCATGTGAAAATTTCTTTGGGGCATTTTTTAAATTATCTCACTCTTAACACTCCTGCATATAAACAAAAACTTCACATCAATTAGTAAGAGTAATAAACTTTAAATGCAACATTGCTTTCTAGGTTGAGTCCTATTTCTCCCAGTCTCAATTTTATAAAAGGGAGGGGAAATTTAGCTCAGGAAGCAGCCTGGGTTGAATATCATCATTAAAACTGGTGTTGAACTGTTTCCAGAGTGCGTTGACTGACACACACACACACACAAGCCCCTTTGCCTGACCTCTGTGCACACATAAATAACATGTGTAATGCTAGTAAGACGGAATGTATATTACTACAGTTCTGTTGAAGTTGAGGCTGTCATGCAAATAGCCTTCCTCATAACGTCTGTGAAACAAATATATGCCTATTCATTCATACATTAAATTTAGGAAAGGTATGCAAATATAAATATTTTAACTTACAAAAAGAAGAAAAAGAACGCCCTCATAGACACACACTTAAAGGATAAGGATTATTTCTAGCAATGGGTTGCATTTGAGAGAACTGTCCAAAAATCTCATGCAGCACTGTATTAATGTGTACGTGTGCGGTTCACGGGATAAAGGCAACAGCTGGGAGAGTGGGTAGGCGTTACTCAATCCTTGTGTTTGTGGATTTGGCGCAGTGCCATACCACATTCCCACCCACAGAGAAAAACTTCAAAGACCACTTAGAGGCTGATTCCCTAATAAGTGCCATTGAATCTTCCACCTCTTAAAATAAACTCTGGTGGGACGTGCATTGCCAAATTTAATCCGTCTGAACCATCAGTTTCTTCCCTTTTTATTTTTATTTTATTGGGGCTCAACTGTAACTAAAGCATTTCCTGATCTTGCTTTAAAAATTGAAAAGTTATCAAGCACACTCATTCCACAATTTTATGAAAGGACCAAATAATTCATCATCAAGTACATATAGAGCTGGGCGATAAAACGATAACGATAATTATCGTGAAATTATTTTTGTCAACGATAATATTTAAAAAAATTGATAAAAATTTGATAATTTTAAACTGTAATTATACCACCCGACCACTACAGAGAGCGGGGGCGCTTGTGCGAGATGGACACTAGTTCCAGACAAAAGCTCAGGAGAAGAGGATGACGAGGAGACGTGTTTTTAGCATGTTAGTAATAGAGGCTGACACGCAGCATGGACAATAACAATGCCAAAATAAGCAATTATGAGATGAGAGGACAACACCGACCCGACCTAGTAAAAAATCCAAGTGACTTCTCGCTGGCGTTTTATTTCTGGCTCTCTTTATTATTTTTTTTAAATGCCTCGTGCCTGTGCAAAGAGCAGCCTTATTGAAAATGTCCTTAACCCACTGTTCTCATTTGAGGACAGCCTGTAATATGTTTCTTACTTGATATCAAGATGTTTTCCCACTTTATGAAAATGTTCTGAAAACGTTGCAAAAATCTAAATGGGTTCATCCAACTTTTTTATTTTATTTTTTTGTAAATGGCCATTTGTGAGGTAAATTTACTCTTCTTTTGGTGAGGATGAAAATAGTCTGCTTGCCAATGGTAATGTCTACAGTTGATTATTTTATTTGTTTCATATTGCACAGTACCTTTTGGTTGGAAGGCAAATTTATAAAAATAAAGATGCCTGTGAAAATTTCTTTAGTTTTTATTCTTTACTTTTCAAAGTGAAAGGAGGGAGTTGTCTTATCTTCATTGCACAACAGAACAACAAAAACACTTTTTAAAATCATCATATTTCATATTGTCTTTTGTTGTATAGTAAGGTAACATAGTTAATTTCATATTTGAAAAAGGAGGAAAGTAATTTATTACTATTACACAGAAGTTTGAAGTTTCAAATTTGAAACAAAATAGATGTGATAATTATTGTGATAATTATCCATATATCAACAGATATTTTTATTTTTATAGTGAAAACAATTTTTGTCATATTCCCCAGCTCTAGATGGAACATTCATTCATTCACTGCCATCCCTCCCATGACAAATGGATAAGACGTCTATGGCCATCAATGGCAGCCAGTGCATTAATTCTTTCTGATTTTGGCGCATTTCTGGGTCGCTTACTTGTTCTTGGGACATACCGATCACTTTCTGTTGCTTTTGGGTCACTAAACATGAAGTGACCCAGGCATGTCCCTGAAAAAAAATGGAAGTGACTCAAAATCAACAGAAAATGACCTGTTATTGCCCTCAAAAGAAGAACCAGTCACCTGTAAAAGCCCCCAAAACCGGGAAGACTGGTATGAATCTTTTAAGAGCCTTTATCACAATAGCCGAAGATAGCGACATGCACCACTGTGCTCATCCACAACCAGCTGGATTTCTTGCACTGCAATCCATGCTGACTTATCTACAGACGGCATCACCTTAATGGTTGTGCATTCGGCTGCTCTACAAAGTGTTACACTCTAGTAACAGAAGCAGATCAGTGAGTGGAAGGTCATCTGTCAAACATCACAACATAAAACAAGACACATATAGTAAACAGTTAACTGGAAGTCCGTTGTCCACTGTCGGAAACATGAGCCATCGCACTCACCTAGTCACACTATATGTATTGGGTCACCTTGTCATTGGTGTTTCTATTATCTTTGTTCTTTCAGTGAACACATCCTTTGCTCCCTATGTAATAGGATAGGCTGAACAATTGGCAGGCTCCATTAAGCAGACACCTCCAAGTCACCTAAGGTTGAAAGGTCACGGAATAAAAGCCTTCCTCTCTCTTTTCATTCCGACTTCGTTCATCTCTGGTCGTCTCCTGCAGCGCCTCAGTTGACAGAGAGGAGCCATGTCTTGGCTCTCTGTAGAGCCAGCTGTCTCTAAACCAGGGATTAAATGATTCATTTACGAGCTGCATTTTAATCCTCTCTGTCACACACTTGCTCTGAGACACTGAGACACACGTGCACACATTTTTTGTTGCTTCCCGTAGACTCGCAAAATTTAATTAGAGTGGGTGTATGTGTAATCAAAGAATGGAATAGCAGCTAAAGTGGAACCTTGGTGTGAAAGCGTGTACACCCAGTGACTTTACAGGAAGGCTGTTCCATTGTCGTTCCATTTTATGAAAGTACTTATCTAATGAGGAGTTTGAGTGATGCCTGCAGCAGGCAGGGGGTTGGCCATCTGCTTATAGCATCGGGGCTTTCCAATAGAACAGATGAATATAATCACCTATGAAGGAAGACCAATAAAATAACATCCTTAGCCAATTTGTAAAATCGTGTCCCGATTTATTTATTGGCTTTTACCATGTGTGTAACTTGTCAATGTCATTGGCCATTGCTTTCACCTGTTGTTGCATCCTCCACCGCTGCCTCGTGTGTCACCTACCTTTTCTCTCTGTCTCCTTAACCCAGGGGTCGGGAACCTTTTTGATGGAAAGAGCCATAAACAATTCATATTTTTTAAATGTTAATCCTTGAGAGCCATGCTCCGAATTTAAAAGTCAACATACATGAAAATGTGTGCCTTTTTTAGTCATTTCACCACTTTTAAAGTACAAAAAGTCTTTGAATTCTTTTGACAACATTGTTACGTCGTTGCTAATCAATGGATATCAATGAGAAAATCCATGCAAAAGAGTGTATGAAAAAAAATGATTATAAGGCGCTGGGGTAGTGTCAATGCCATAATACCAACGTAACGCTCCTATTCCTGCGCTTTCTCACCAGCAGTTTCCATAGTTTACCTCACAGGTTAGTGGAGAGCCATATGCACCCATCAAAAGAGCCATATGTGGCTCCCGAGCCATAGGTTCCCTACCCCTGCTTAACCCATATCTCCGTGTGCGGTCGATTGGTCGCCGGTCTTTTGGTCGCGGTCTTTTGGTCGCCCCGACCACGACAACGGGCGACCAAAAGACCGGCGACCAAAAGACCGGCGACAAAACAAGGTAAAACAACGCGGTCTACGCATCAATAAAAGCCAACAATGGCCATGAGCAGTTTCACTGAGCCGACGTGTGAGTGTATAAGAGTTTGTATGTACATGCGTTGTCCCTTTAAGAAGCTACGTCAGTCAGGGTCTTAACAAGTTCTCCAACTAAAAACAATAAAAGTCCGGGAAATTTGGAGCTTTTCTTTAGCCTAATAATTACTAGGGCATTAAGTATGACTAAATAGTAATTCGCAGTTTGTATGTAGGGAATTTGAGCAACGATTTAAATGGTAATCATCACTTACTTTCCGGGGCAGCAAAAAAACTGTGACCAAAAGATCGGCGACCATTTTTCATCTCCTGTCTTCCGCTTGTGAGTTTCAGCGTTAATATTGGCATTTTTTTTAATACTTAATATAAAAAAGGTGAAGGATCACAGTATGCTTCCAAGCCTTTACCTTTGTATTTTTGGATCTGCTGCCTTTGTTTTTTGGTCTCTTTAATTAAACATTTTGAGTTACCACCACCCTCACCCTGCATGGATTATTTAATTTTGAATTTTAAAAAAATGTGCACAATGTTGGTCTGAAATGTATAGCAATCAAATTCTTGTTACGTTAATCAGTCATCATTACTGTTAAGGATCTTGTGCATCTAAACACCCCTAATTAGTGGAACACATTGCCAGATATAGAAAAACTATTTCAACTAAAGATTCTTTTTGCCTTCTACTTCCTAGTTATTCTTCAGAAAGATTCTTTTTTCCTTGTGCTTCCTAGTTATTCTTCAGTGCAGCTTTGAAGACAATCTCTTTTTGTCCTAATTTCCTTCAAAAAACGACTTATATTGAGGGCATGCCTGAGCTTTCCGCTTTAATCTCCTTCCTCATATATGTCTTCCCTCTGTTTGTTTGAACTCTTGTGACATAGATTATCTTTACGATGTACCAGTGTGTGTGGTTCTCCGACATCCAAAGTCAGGGATATGTCAGGCCCTCGACGGCTCATTTAAGGAGGAAAGGGAAAAATTCTAAAAATACAATGAACAAAGGGG
This sequence comes from Stigmatopora argus, assembly GCF_051989625.1. Classification (NCBI taxonomy): domain Eukaryota; kingdom Metazoa; phylum Chordata; class Actinopteri; order Syngnathiformes; family Syngnathidae; genus Stigmatopora; species Stigmatopora argus. Next base: position 11,526,760 of record NC_135402.1, read on the forward strand.
AAAAAAAGAACGATGGCTCTTTTAACCACAGGAGGAAATCTAACCTTTAAGTGGTCTTCACGGCCACATGCTTGCAGCCGCATCGGCTTTGCTCCACCTCAAGCCAATTTTGCTATAAATGAATTCTGCTGAATCCAACTTTAGATTAAAGAAGGCTCTGTGGCCTTTTAGATTTGAGGTCTGGTTATGTAATGTTTAAGGATTAAAGCACATGTAAAACCCTCCACATTACACTAAAGCTTGGGGATGTCCCGATCATATATTTTTGCAGTCAGGAAACGAGTTAAGAAAAAAGTACGTATTCCCAAACGCCCATTTGATTGATTGATTTGAACAAGGGCTATAACTGCATTTTAATCATATAATTTTCAAAGAAGCAACAAAAAATATGACAAATTCCCTTCACAAATGAGTTGTCCAGCTTCGAAATGAGGTTGCAAATAATTTAGGATTTGGATTTTTCACGCATCTCGGTCACATAAAGATATGTCCAAGCATCGGCCGTACAGTTGTCATTATATTTACGTGTTTTTTTTGCATTACTCGGTGCAGAATTAAATGAAAAACAATGGGTCCAAAGCAAGCTGGCGCAATGAAGGGTGGTGAGAAGAAAAAGATGATGCTAATCGATATAAAGCATGAAATAATAGAAAAACATGATAATGGTGTACGCGTGACTGAGCTGGCTTGCCAACTTAAAATTAAAACTTATTTTTAAGTGTGTGTACAGTTGTCTAAGTTCATTTAAGTTAAATTTAAAGTTTCTGTTATGTTACGTAGTGTCACAAATGGGTAAACCGAACGTATAATAATTTTACATTTTATTGCAGATCATAACCACTAGATAGGTATTTCTTACTTTGTAAGAGTAGGTGGTGAATTTGAATAATTAAAAACATGTTTTTCCATTGTAATATCTTATTTTTGATTTTTTTTTTACAGTGGGTGTTCCAGGTATTACTGTACTTATATAAAGTCCAAATTCTCTCACTTTAAATGGGAAAGAAAGGGCTTTTTCTCGATGTTCCCAGTTGACTTTCACTGTCCACCAACACTCATATTATTTGCAACTGCAATTTCCTGTCATTCTTTTTGTCACACACTTACACACACACATGGAGTGAAGGAACATCTCTGATTAAGTGTGACCTTGGGGTCAACATATACTGTTGCTGTCATGAATACACACCAGCAAGCATTTCATTTTCTCGCTCAACAAACAGCTTCACACGAAGTACTAGCTAGAAGTGGGAATTTTGCCAAAACAATACCTTTCCTTTTTTTACTTGAGCCTATATTATAACTCTACTTAAAAGAAAGTGCCTTTAGCACAATACAAATTGTTGGCAGGAAACACACATTCAATTACTAAGACCTCACTATACAGGAAACAGAAAATGTCCTTTCGCAACAGTATACCAAGTGTGGACATCATGCTGCACACGTCAGAGTATTGTTGACATTTTCTTTTTGACCTTGAAATAAAGTCAGCTGTTTTAAAAGAAACTATATTGGGAAGGTCGCCTTGGTGCAAGCTATAGCTCCAAATTTGCGCATTTTCCACTGCCAACCACAATTTACAAATTGTTTTGTCAAATAAAGCAAAATAATATGTCTGTATGAAAGTTCAAGACTTCGAAGTCATCAGGGAATTACTTCAGGTTAGCTTATACAACAATAACTTTAATTATTTCCACTTTGTGAAATAGACCATCAGAATAAAGTAAAAATAAAAATAATATTTCAGGTTTTGGAATGTATTTTAGGTATTAACTCCATTTTGACTGTGAGTAAAAGTGGATTAGATGTCTATTGTTATCAATCGGAGTTAGACACGGTTATACTTAATAGTACCAGCTTTTCAAGTGGTAGAGGATTTGATGTCTAGAACTGTCAAAGGAAATGAAAGGGCTACAAGCAACAAAATAATCCAAAAGTATAAAGATATTCCAAAATATTTATACTTGTATTTACATGACTGAAAACATTCGAGAGTTTTCTGCATTTGTTTCAAAATGCGCAAAGTAAAAACACATTTAATAATAATAATAATAATAATCGGACATAGGCCCTGTCGTCAATTATCAACAACACAAAAAGCCTACTTATCATCACACCCAGAAACTGTGTGTGACGAAATTGGTGGTGCTTCTCCATAAGCTGCGTTTACTCGGCAAAAGACCTAAATAAGTGCAAGTTACGGACTTGTAATTTGGCATTCTGCTGTTATGGATACAGGCCGCTTACCTCTCACTGTCTTTCACTTACCTTACCTTCAGTCAGCTAGTAGGAGGCAGATCACCACGCAAACATCTTTTCATATTACCGCAGAAGGGAATGTGTGTTATGTTACCGCAAGTTTAGATTTCTGATGGATGTGGGGAAAAAACTGTCCTTAAGCCTATTTGTCCGTGCTTTGTGGGACCTATAGCGTCTGCCAGAGGGCAGCAGCTGGAACAGATTGTGACCAGGGTGGTAAGGGTCCCCTATGATGTTCTTGACTCTGCTGAGGTAACGAATTATTATTATATTATATATTATTATAAACGAATTTATTGCATGTTTTTAGAATTTGAATTCTTAGTGTTGCTTTGTTTTACAGATGGAAACTAGCTCGCTGTCAAATTATGACAGAGTTTACGGTTGATACTTTGATATTAGATATTTAGATATTAAACTCTCTCTCTCTCATGATTATAATTTTGAGAGCTGGTTTCAACAGTAACAACCCGGCGACCAAACGTCCATTCTACCAAACGTCCGTTCTACCAAACGTCTGTTCTACCAAACGTCTGTTCTACCAAACGTTCGTTCTACCAAATGTCCGGTCGACCAAACGTCCGGTCGACCAAACGTCCGGTCGACCAAACGTCCGGGGACCAAACGTCTTTCGACGAAACGTCCGGGTACCGTTTCCTTTAAGTGTATTATATTCAACAAACTCCTTCAAGGAGTTTCAATTCCTTAAATTATACACTGGGAAAAAAAGAGTTTATTTAAATTTAAGAGTCCATATTCGACACAATTAGGATGTTTACCTTTGTGGTGGTTTGCAATTTTAATTCAAGGTTTCAAAAGTTAGTGTAATGCCCTTAATTCTTTGTTAAAGTATATCATTTGAAATGATTCAACATCACATGCAACTGAACAGTCCATGACCTGAGAAGCATTTTCCGAATATTTTTTTTAGCATGAAGAAAATAAAAAGCAACAAATTAAACAACTAAGAGCCCTGAATTTCGGTTCCGCCTTTTCACAATACCCTGAATTTACTGAACATTTACTGTCTTACAGCAAAGCGAGCATTGCTTATACCGTAAGTACAGTGCTACCTGTACATACGCAATTAATTCGTTCCAGAAGTGGCCAATGGGATGAGTTAATGGGGTAGCCAATGTATGCCCACCGGAATGTTAGGAGATCGTTCATATTCGTTTTAGCATTACCAAAATCGACTTTTACATCGAACTCTATTGCGGCAATTAAAAAAAAATACTGGACAAAGGAGATTTCGGGGATGTTTGATTTCATTTGACGTTTCGCCACTTAGATTTATCTTGGAAAAAAAGGTTTCTCATCAAAACTTTTTGTAACCTAAATATTTTGTATCTAGAGACAGAGAAAGGGACAAAGACAGAGAGAGACAGACAGAGACAGAAACATTTTTTTTTTTTTTCTGGGCAGCCTGTGTGGGTTTTCTCCGGGTACTCCCGTTTCCTCCCACTTTCCAAAGACGCGCGTGGTAGGCTAATTGGACACTCTAAATTGCCCCTAGGTATGAGCGTGAGCGTGAATGGTTGTCCGTCTACTTGTGCCCTGCAATTGGTAATTCAGGGTGTCCCCCCCCTCTGCCCTGAAGTCAGCTGCGATTGGCTCCGGCACCCCCATGACGCTAGTGAGGATTAAGCAGTTCAGAAAATGAGATGATATATTTTTTTTCTATAGATTATACTTATATAGCACTACATTAGTATTCCAAATGCTTGGCTTGACAACCTTTTAACAGATGGGACGTAAAGGTCTTGCTTTGTCTCTAAGGCACTAACAAACAGTGTCAACACAAATGTGACCCCACTCCACCATACCCAAAGTGAAGTTGTGGGATCACTCATTCATGTCAGTTAAAGTGGCTTTCTTCTCACAGCTGGTCTCTGAGGAAAACAGAAAGGTTCTGTCATCTCACAAGCAGGGAGGACAAAACTCGTTGTGTTTTATGAGGAAACTCATGAGAGGCGGGCTGCACTTTGACCTTTGGGGGAACAGGAAGGAGAATCTTTAACTTCTGACAGGATGTGTTCCATGATGTTCGATGGCTATTAGAAGCTAGTTAATACAAAATGCTCTTTGTTATGAATACTGTTGTATAACAGTCATTTTCTTTCTTTTCATGAGGTCCTCACTCTTACCATTACAATGCAAAACTGTGGCAGTTGAGATACTGCAAGTTCAGCACTATATAGCGCATATGACAATAAGCCGCACTGCCGCATATGTTACAACATTTTCACAAATCCTTTAAAAAAAAGCCCACATTAGAAAAACAGTTCCTTGCATTTACAAAAAGGAAACCTCTAGGTCTTCAAAATGCCAGCTCTAGCCCTTGCATAGCACGTTTATTATAGCACTGTGCGACATTTCATCAATAATAATAATCGGACATAGGCCCTGTCGTCATCATCAACAACAAAAACCTATTTGTCATCACACCCAGAAACTGCGTATGACGAACTTGGTAGTGCTTCTCCATAAGGTGCGTTTTCTCGGCAAAAGACCTAAATATATGATAGTTACGGACTCGTAATTTGGCATTCTGCCGTTATGGATACCTCGCATCACCCCCCGAGCGGGTCACTTACCTCTCACTGTCTTTCACTTACCTTCAGTCAGCCAGTAGGAGGCAGATCACCACCCAAACATCTTTTCATATTACCTCAGAAGGGAATGTGTGTTGTGTTACCGCTAGTTTAGAGTTCTGATGGATGTGGGGAAAAAACTGTCCTTAAGCCTATTTGTCCGTACTTTGTGGGACCTATAGCGTCTGCCAGAGGGCAGCACCTGGAACAAATTGTGACCAGGGTGGTATGGGTCCCCGATGATGTTCCTGGCTCTGCTGAGGTAACGAGGGCTGGCAATGTCTTCCAGAGAGGGCAGAGAGCAGCCGACATCAATCAAATAATCATAAATCAAAACCTAGTCAAAACATCAGAGATCATCTGTATTGGGATTAAGCATTGAATGGAGACTCCCTGGGTAATAAAGTCCTCTGACTGCTTGTTCAAAATGGCTAATTAGCAAACTAGTGTAGAAAACAATGTACAACCATCTGATTTATAATTATTTGTTTGTAGCGGCGGTCATTTCAAACTCAATAAGAGGCCATTTTTTGTCTAAACTCTGACAAAGTTAGCTTTATGTGCTTTTGGTAGTATTCGTCTTAATTTTGTCCATGTGTAACATGTCCATATTGTCCATTGGTGTCACCTGTTGTTGCCTGTTACCGTTGTGTCTCAGCCTTTCCGTTGCCTTGTGTGTCACCCACCTGTTCGTAATGTCTCGTTAACCCATGTCTGTGTATTCAAGTCCACTTTGTGTGTTCATTTCTTGTTGCTTCCTTGTCAATGCCTGAAGGAGAATGAGAAATAAGCGTACAGATATAAAAAATAAGCTAAAATCTAAGTCAGATTTTGTGCCTTTAGTGACATTTATTAAGATATTTTATTCATAGATATTAATCATAAAATTTTATTATGACTACATAATTTTTGTGTAGTAGACATGCAATCCACCTGCTTATAGCAGGTGTGATACTGGTGTGTGCCCATAGCGAACATTTATGATGTTGCTCACACTAGTCCTCTGTGTGCTCAAGGAGGTTGTCTGTATGCCCAGACATGTGAAAAATTAGAGGGAATCTTGGTCCCAGGTATTATATTTATTCTATGGCTTTTGGTTCATGTTTATTTTTGGACTCTGCTATACCACAATTCCTGGCCACCCTGTATTTTGGTCTATCCTATTTTCACGTCCAGCACTACGTGACAGAAGCAGTTTCTGTGAAGCGCAGATTACAAATGTATAACTATAATTTGAAACCTCCGTCAATGTAATGCTGCTTTATTTTTTAGCTATACTGTATCTTATTGACTTTAGAACAGATTTTTTTAACCTTCTGTTTAAAAGCTGCAAAATCCTACTGGCTAAGGAGTCTGCAGTTATTTCAGGCGGTTATACAGTCAATGGCCAACTCCGCAGTTTATAGTGTGTGAAATCATGGTCTCTGCTTTAGTTCAACATTTACGAGGTTGTACAATTTGAGACTCAGATAACCTCTCCTCTCACAGTAGAAAGGTTTTATTGTATTTTATTTTATGCGATAGGAATAATGGAAGGTTTTGACGTATGTCACTATTTTGTCTCCTTCCTTTGATGGCCACCTTACATTAAAGGGTGATAGGGAATGTTTTGATGAATTAAAAAAATAAATAAACTAAGCCAGTCATCAAATTTAAGACCACCTAGGGGAAACAAAGCATGTGGCTAGTCAGCTGTTGGCCATGTTGAGAAGCTTTGTTTTTAATTTAAATGGTGCTCCAACTATAAAATGTCAGATGAACTCCCCCTGCACTTGTATGCTTGATAAATGCGTAGACGAAATGTTTTTACGGGCACCTGAACTATTTAATATTGTCCATACAATTGCCAGAGCCAGAATTGGAGAAAAGAAATCCTATTAAAGATTTTATTAGTCTTTCTGCGGTGGCCTGGTGAAGAGAGTGGTTAGCGCGTTGGCCTCACAGCTCTGGGGTTCTGGGTTCAAATCCAGGTCGATCCACCTGTGTGGAGTTTGCATGTTCTCCCCAGGCCTGCGTGGGTTTCCTCCGGATACTAGTCTGATTGGACATTCTAAATTGCCCCTACGTATGGGTGTGAGTGTGCATGGTTTCTTTGCAGCTCACTGCCAATCTTTACGCAAATCCCTAAAATTGATGATGAAGGAAAGTTTCAGGCAAAAGCAAGCACGTAATAGAAAAGGACCCTGAAATAATCTATGGAAACAAAGAAGAAGCAGAAGACTAATTGGCCCACCGGTAATGACTTAAAAAGCAAACAAACAATGCAAAATCAATACTTCAGCCACGAATAATGCAAAACACATGCAAAGTTGTAAGGCATCGAATGGGCCTTTTTTAATTAGATGCCTGCATATCACAAACCAGGTAGCAAAGTCGCAATAAAATGGATAATGACGGATTTCCATTTAGATAACTTTGTGGTAATGCCTTCACGCGTATGCTTCATCTTCACCTTCCTCCTTATGCGAGGTCGGTTTGTGGGGGCAGAAGCCTCACTAGGGAAGCCCAGACTTCCCTTTCCCTAGCCACTTCAGCTCTTCCAGGAGGTTCTAAATGCGTTATTGGGGAAGACAGGGGACATAGTTTGGGGATCCCGGTGGGATGTGCCTGGAAAACCTCAGCAGGGAGGTGTCCAGGCCGCATCTTAATCAGATGCCTAAGCCAACTCATCTGGCTTCTATCTGGAGGAGTCTGGGCTCATTTCAGCTGCTTGTATCCGAGATCTTTGATCACAACCCACAACATGGGACTATGGTTGAGGGTAGGGACACAGGTCGACCGGTAAATAGAGAGCTTTGCCTTTCGCCTCAGCTCCTTTTACACCAATTTGGACCGATGCAGAGTCTGCATCACTGCAGACGCTGCATCATCTCCTGCTCCATTCTTCCCTCACTCGTGAAAAAGACCCCTCAATACTTAAACTTCACTTGAGGAAGGACCTCCTTCCTCAACCGGAGAGGGCTTGCCACCTTTTCTCAACTGAGGACCAGAGGGATCAGATTTGGAGGTGCTGATTCTCATCATGACCGCTTCACAATCAGATGCGAATCGTTCCAATGGAAGTTGGAGATCGCAACCTAATGAGCCCAACAGAAAAATATCATCTGCAAAAAGTAGGGATGCAATACTGAGGCCATCAAACCGCTGTGTCTAGATATTCTGAATATCTAAATAAATAAGCAGCGAGTGGTTAGCGCGTCGACCTCACAGCTCTGACGTCCTGGGTTCAAATCCAGGTCATGTCCATCAGTGTGGAGTTTACAGATTCTCTCCGGGCCTGCGTGGGTTTCCTCTGGGTACTCCGGTTTCCTCCCACATTCCAAAAACATGCGTGGTAGGCTGAAAAAAGCTCTAAATTGCCCCTAGGTATGGGTGTGAGTGTGCATGGTTGTCTGTCTCCTTGTGCCCTGCGATTGGCTGGCCACTGATTCAGGGTGTCCCCCGCCTCTGGCCTGTAGACAGCTGGGATTGGCTCCAGCACCCCCCGTGACCCTAGTGAGGATAAAGCGTTTCAGAAAATGAGATGATATATATATATATATATATATATGTACATACATATATATATATATATATATATATATATATATATATATATATATATATATATATATATATATATATATATATATATATATATACGTACACATATCTCCATACATATCCGTATACATACATATATACACATACTACACATTCAGTGAAAATTACAGTGCATTCCCCTTCATTGTGCATTCTTTGACTTGTGCAACTTATACTCAGATGCAACTTTTAGTCCAAAAAATATGGTATATAAGAATTCACTTGGTCTCAATGAGGAAGCCTTCCGTCAAGCTACTTTCATGGGAAATTCCTAGCAGGAGTTGTATCACACAATTTCTATGGTGTTGCCCTTTTTCTCTGGCTTTTTGTTGTTGTTGTTGTTTTTGCTGAAATCCCTATTTTACAACAAGCGGCTTCATGAAACACACACGCACACAAGCTTGAAAGGAGGCACCTTTTAAATTGGAGAAAACATTTTTTTTGTTAAGCACGTCAGTTTTTGGAGGCATTTACAGACATAGGCAGAAATGCTGAAGCTGCCTGAGAGAGACTTACCTGAAGGTTAGTCTGCTAACACACTCAACCCTGAATATTAATTCAAGATTAGAAATGTTGCTGTCAGTGGCAGAATAAACAGCACGCTGATTTATTGCAAGTTGTAAATGCTGGCATACTTGCTTTAGTTAAAAACAGTTTGCAAAAATGAGAGAGGCCAAGCAAAACTAGGAAGATGATTTGTCAATTTGGAGGTGTCTTCGCATGTGTGCCCCTTCCACACAACACCACCAACAACAAAAACTAAATTGCCCAGTGATGAATTACGATAAGAGGCTTGGGAAGGTTTTAACACAAATACAATTTCATGGCAAAATGAGTCCAGAAATATCACTGCGGTGCAGTGGCTCATAAGCATTAACACAGACTCAGCTCTACTTTTGCTTCCACAAATGTGAATTTAAAACAACTGGAACGATCAACTGTGCACCCAAGAATGACAAATTACTGTTTGCCTTTTCACTGTCTTTGCTTCCCAGTGAAATTAGCCAACAGTTGCCGCTATCTTGTATGTCTTACGCCTGCCACAAAGGTTGGTTTTTGTCTTCATTTGAGTGAGCAGAGCAGGATTGTGCATAAATGATTGAATTTTCTTACAGCAAGTTTGGATATGAATGTTCTTGGGCCAAGAAAGAATTCAGCTAAATTTGATTTCAGATGAACGTATTGGCTTCACTTACGTTAACCTTTGCCATTGACGGTGGTAGACGTCCGATTTATGTTGACTGTGAGGTGCAGAGTACTCAGTACTCATTTAACCCATCGGCTGCCATTGACGGCGGTAGACGTCTGATTCATGTTGACTGTGAGGTGCAAAGTACTCAGCACTCATTTAACCCATCGGCTGCCATTGACGGCAGTAGACGTCGGATTAATGTTGACTGTGAGGTGCACATCGAGAGTATTAGTATATTAAGTGTATTTTTTTGTAAACCAGACAGCTCGCCGAACAGACACATCGAGACTATTAGTATATTAATTGTAATTTCTTGTAAACTGTGTGTGTGTATTTGTGACATTCTAAAGTGTTTAATTTATTATTTTATTGAACAAATAAAAGTCTTAGTATACTTTTAGCCCGCGACGACGCCAGACAGCTCGTCGAACAGACACATCGAGACTATTAGTATATTAATTGTAATTTCTTGTAAACTGTGTGTGTGTATATGTGACATGCTAGTGTTTAATTTGGGAAAATAATCGTATAAAATCCGGCAACGAATTGTCCATCGACGAAATGTCCGGTGACGAATCCGGCGACGAATTGTCCGGCGACGAAATGTCCGGCGACGAAATGTCTGGCGACGAAATGTCTGTTCGACGAACTGTCCGGCGGCAAACTGTCCGGCGGCGAAACGTCCGGGGACGAAGTGTCCGTCGACGAAACGTCCGGTCACGAGTAAATCGACATACGAGCTCGGTCCCGGAACGCATCAAGCTCGTATCTCAAGGAATTACTGTAGTTACCTCAGTTAACATGAGTCCGGACTCGACGTGGTGCAATGAGGAGACTGAATGTTTTCTTGATATTTACACATAAAATTGACTTTGCAATACCTGATTCGGAAAATATCCCGCAAATACTTGTAATTGGATGAACCATATGATTATAAACATGAATATTGCAACCTGGCGCTTCGTGACTGTTTACTCTTGTATTTTAGCGCGGTACCATGCCCAGAACATTTTGTCCAACGGTTGAGCGCTGTTTGCAAAATTTGAAACGTGAAAAAGATCAGCACCTAAAAGTCTGGACCATAATTTTTTTTTTTTTCAAAAAGAGAACTATGGTGTTTCCTGGTTTTAGAAATTATTAACTGAACTATATGTTTTACACGCTTATCTCTCTAGGACTGGCTGAGCAAGTTTGGTTACCTCCCACCTCCTGACCCAGTAACTGGCCAGCTTCAGACCAAGGAAGCCTTGACAAAGGCTATCAAAGCCATGCAGAAGTTCGGCGGCCTCAAGGAGACCGGAGTTTTTGGTACATACATGTTTACCTAAGTTTTTTATGTGCGTCCCAACAGCATTTGTCAAAGACTGTTGGGTGCAAATGTATTATCTCTCCCGAGATTGTACTGAGGTGAATATAACATGGTGACAGTCTAAGAATGATAAGTGCACATCCTATGCTGCCTCACAAACATACCATAAATCTTCATACACCCTGATAAACAGTGCAGTTCATTTTACGGGTTCCTTTCTATCTCACACTAGCACAAAGACTATTTTCCCATCTTACATTGATCGGTGTTGGGAAAGAAGAGCCAGACAAATCATTTTCGCGACCCTAGTGAGGATAAAGCGGTTCAGAAAATGACTGAATTACAATACATGACTGAATTACAATACTCACAAATGTATTGTAATTCAGTCATGTATTGTAATTCAGTCATTTTCTGAGCCGCTTTATTCTCACTAGGGTCGCGGGGAGTGCTGGGGCCTATCCCAGCTGACTTCGGGCCGGAGGCAGGGGACAACCTGAATCGGTGGCCAGCCAATCGTAGGGCACGAGGAGACGGACAACTATTCATGACCACACTCATACCTAGGGGCAGTTTTAGAGTGTCCAATCAGCCTACCTTACATGTTTTTGGAATGTGGGAGGAAACCGGAGTACCCGGAGGAAACCCACAGAGGCCCGGGAAGAACATGCAAACTCCACACAGGTGGACCCACCTGGATTTGAACCCAGAACCCCAGAGCTGTGAGGCTGACGTGCTAACCACTCAAGCCGCTGGGCCGGAAATGTATTGTAATGTACACTGTAATTAATCTTCGATGATAACCCAGATGACAGTGCGTTACACAGATATTTATATTGTTGGGGGAAAAAATAAAAAAATTAAAAAATTAAAAAATCAAAAGCCTTTATTGTCATCATACACAGCTGTGTATAACAAAATTGGTAAGCTGGGAAGCAGCCAAAATAAAATTTGAATGGAATAATTTCAACAGAGGAAATTCAAACCAAAAGACGTACTGGTCCACTCTGGTCAGTTAAGTGGCACAAACATGCAAAACATGGTGATGTGTGGACAAAGTTTTTTCACGACAGCTCTGACTGCTGGATCTGATAGTCTTCTCGATTATGCATAATGTTATTGCAAGGATGTCTTGTACCTTTTACGTACAAGTACCATCGTGGCTCTACTTTTGAATGCCTTTAGGTATGAAATTTTCAGGTTATGAAACCTTTTGAGATGCAAATGAGTGCCTCAAAATACGAAAACAAGATCCAAGTTAAGAAAATGTCAAAACTTTTCCTGTATTTATTATTTTATTTTGAGTGTTGCAGATGCATTGATTTCACTACACTCTACTGGGCTCTCATTGGCTGTCTCGCAACAACAGCTCTCAGTGTTTCTGGATTCTCGTATGTCCCTTTGATCGCCGTTCATTGTTGTCTGCTTGAATGTGTGCTTGGAGGAAGCTGTGGCCCAGTGCCTTCAACAGACTCGCAGTCGAGCCTCAGCCTGAACCGTAGGCTGTGGTGGGCGAAATTGTGTCGCGGAGGCATGCGATGGGGCTGGTGGTCAGTAAGGAGAACATTGATGAGTTGGTCGAGGGGCACCAAAACGAACTCTCAACGGAGCAGGAGTTAATGCAATGCTCAGAAATACATGAGGAATTCAGGCGGCTGAGAAGGAAGCAATCACCATTCCAGCAGCACAAATCAGAAAAAAATGGGGGAGAAATTTCCGACTTCGTGGAAAAACCATCCTGTAAAAGTGTTTACAAGTCGTGCGATGCCCACTTTGACAACGTTGTGTGCATTTTAGAAACGTTATTAAAAGTCGTCAAAGGCAATTGTCTTTAGATGATTTTTTCTCAAAACGTCCGTAAACAAGCACTGCCAAAGGGGAACTTAAATCGAAACAGGTAAGAAGCGAAAAATAAAATGATTGAAAAATTACATGCCAAAGAAATCATAAAACATTAATGAAAAAGATTAAAACTTCAATTGAATGTTGTTTTGAATTCTTAATTTTAAGTATATTAAATGTGTGTTCGTGTGCTCTCTGCCTCTGCTGATTAAGGTTAGCGTCCTGACACTTTTGCCCCTGCACTTCAGCACGAATAGATTTTGCACGTTTATTCCTTTTAATGGCTTATCAAAGAAAAAAAGATAAATTTCTCTCATTTTTGTGTGTTTCTCACATCTTTCCTACAAAATTGGGACACAGTGATCAATTTTAAAGGGTTTAGTTGGTAGTTTTGTGAGGACCATGGAACGAATAAGATAATTTACATATAAAGTACTGCTCTACATACGTAATTTTCAACTTGGGGAAAAAGCTGTTTCATTTTGCAAGTAGAGGTATGACTACCATGAAATACACATGAACGGGTGAGTGGTGCCAATTATCAAACTCCACACAGGTGGACGTGACCTGGATGATCCCAGGACCCAAGAGCTGTGAGGCCGACACGCTAACCACTCACGCCACTGAGCCGCCCGAGTAGTAGAAAGTGTACATGATAAATCTGGGTGTCTTTAAAGGCTGAAACAGTTTTAGTGTGCCACAAAGGAGTTTGCTATCCTCTCATTTGCCACTGTTTTTGTTTTGGTGTTAATTCGGAAAATATAGCTTTAAAGAAGATTTGATTATACAGTTTACGTTCCAAAAACATGATTGACTTTATATGTATGCTGTTATGATTCTTTGGGTGAGTGAAGTGGACTTGGACCCAAATGCAGGTAAAACAGGCGGACACAAGGGGGTGCGGGTGCACTAAGGTTTAATAAAAAAAAGTTGGTTCACAAAAAGAAATCCTTAAATACGAAAACATAACAAAACAAACTTACTGGGGAAAAACATGAAGGGAAGCAGCACACCAACAAAACTCAAACAATACTCTGACTCGGGTTGACTGAGACACTGGGTTTCAACAAACCAAAAGGGGTTGACAAGACAATCACAACACTTATGTCACATGAAGGAATGCGAGCAGGAAAGACATAGCAGTATTGTAGAAAATAACGGTTAATCACATAGACAGAGATCTGACCAAAGAACCACAATAACAACAAAAACCCAGAGTGTCCAAACAAAAACCTGAGTCGGGCTGGCCCGCCCTGGAAACGCTCTAGAAGGGTGGCGGGCCACTCTCCACGTCTGTCTGCCCCAATGGCATCGCCAGTGTCATGTCCACCATTAGAGTCGGCGACTAGTGCCGGGACGGCCGCATGAGAATGGGACGCCAGGCCAAGCGCAGGAGAGCAAGGAGCCAGAAGGGCACTGGAGAGCTAGAAGCCGGGACCAGTGGAGGGTGGCTGGTGGAAGCCTGCTGGAAGTTATAGGTAGGATAGAGGTAATCGTCAAAACTCCTACCTATGATACCCCGCAGTCCACCACGCGGAGGTCCGCAATAGATGGCCAAACGGGAGTACACGGAAAAACCATTCAGCCATGAAGATTAGAGGAGGGAAGATTGGTCAGACTAGGATGTGATAGGACGGTAGGTTTGGATGCAGTGTTAGTGATGTCTAGTAGGGAAGCCAGTGTCATGACATCATCTGTGAGCGTTGGTGCTAGTCAAACTCCTTATCATTGTGTAATCACTAATCCTGGCACCAACAGTTATATATACCAGTGTGATACCTAATCATGCATGTGCCCACTGCAATGTGTGTTAGTCATGCGCATTAGCAATTTTTGCTGTGTCACTAGCAACATCATGGTATGTTTTGAATTTAGAAGACTTTTTTTATGGATTTTAATTTATAATTTGATGTATTTGATTCATGCTGAACACCTTTGTTTCTTTTCAGATCAGGCAACATTGGGTCTAATGAATACCCCCAGATGTTCTCTGCCAGATGTGCCTGTGACAGAAGGGACAATAGGACGACGGAAACGCAGCCTGAACACGCTGAACACGCTGAATAAATGGACCAAGAGGCATTTATCTTGGAGGTATTGAACGACAAAAAGGCCTTTGCTTGAGTTCGATATTGTACACTGAATTGAATGCTTTTATTGTCATTACACAAGTATAATGAGATTTAATGCTTTCACCAAATAGTGCACAAATAACAGTAGATGGACAACATGACAACAGTTTGGCATAGTAGACCCTTTGATTCTGTAAAGTCCATACAGTTGACTCTGCCTATTGCTAATCACATTAGCAGAAACCGTATATTCACACTTATAGGGCCCACATAAAAGTATACGTTTTTTCTCTAAAATGGACGCTGCGCCCAATCATTCGGTGTGCGCCGTGTGTTTGCACTAAATTCAAAAATTTGTATGAACCTGACAGCTTGACTGATTCGTTTCTTGCCGACACGCTACTTTATGTGGTCAACCCCGCGGACGTTCATGTTCTCGTGGTCAAATGAGCAGACCCTAAAAACAGCCCGCCCCCGTACTCTAACCATTACGGTAAATCCATTCAAAACATCCCAGTGGTATTGTAGTGGTGAGGCAGTTGACTTCCGTTTTCTCGTAGCGCTTTAAATCCTTCAAAAAAACTCTCAATAGTAAAAAAAATTACGCCATATATACAGAGGAAAGGCTTGACGTGAATGACAAGAGGATACGGGTGTGAAAGCTTGGAAGATAGACTCAAACCATGGATTGAACAGAACATGAAAGAGCACCCGGGAGAAGCAATGTCGCGAAGGGCTTTGGGGAGGGATGGATGTCAGATGGCAAACATAATAGTAGTGACATACAAACACTGGCAGGCAGCGTCGCATGAGTTACGTGACAATTTAGAATGTATTGTGGATAACTGGGCCAAAGTGTCGGCGAGCACTGTAGTTTGAGCTATTACAAAACCCCACGTCAACAACTCTGACCCTAACATTGAGGTAGACCCAGCATTGTTGGATGGCAAACTCGCCCATTTGGCCAAACTCTTTATGTCTGATACAGAAGATGAGGGACTTTGACGAATTGGTAGATGTTTGAATGCTTTGACTTATGTTACCACAAATACACATTACGTTAATAACAAACAATCCAACTCAGTTTTGCTCCTGTTGCCTTTTTAAAACATACATTAGCATACATGCTTGCATATGTGTCATGCTAGCACTAGCATGTGTCATGCTAGCACTACCATGTGTTGCAGCCATTGAGCCAAAGCGGCTTGTGTATGGGTAAAATACAGAAATTGCACCAGCAAATGGCACAGCGCCTTTTCAGTCAGTTCGCCCATAGGCGTGAAAATATGATAATTTTCAAGCAAGTCATATTTTCAATTGGTCATTCTTACTGTTGTAACACAGGATTACTTGTAATTAGGGGAATGTTTACATGAGTCTATTGATTTCAGAATCACTGTTTACTCCAGGGGTCTGGTCGGCGGACGAGGGGTTACCACGTCGACCGCACAGTTCTGGGGTCGTGGGTTCCATCTCCCTGTGTGGATTTTGCATGGTCTCCCGAGGCATGTGTGGGTTTGCTGTGGGTAGTCCAGTTTCCTCCCACATCCCAAAAACATGCCCCTACGTATGAGTGTGATTATGAATGGTTGTCCGTCTCCTTGTGCCCTGCAATTGGCTGGCCACTGATTTAGGGTGTCTCCCGCTTTTAAGCTACACTGTGTTAAGATAAAGACCTAGCTTCTCCTGAAAAAGGTTTACATTAGTATGGACTTTAACCCTGGCCACCCGATGGTGCAGTGGTTTTCCGCCTAACTTTGGTGCGGCCAGTCTGGGTTCGATTCCCACTCAGTGGCATGTGAGTGGTTGTCTGTCTCTCTGTGTCCCCTACGACTGACTGGCAACCAGTCTAGGGTGTAGTCTGCCTGAAGACAGTTGGGTTAGGCTCCAGCAACCCCGCAACCTTTTTGAGGGTGGGCGGTATGGAAGATGAATGAATGAACTTTAACCGTTACCAACAACTTTGTGATGTGATCATGTTAAATATTGTAAATATGAAATAAATTGTTAGGGTTAGTTGAGCTTTTGGTTGGTTTGTACGCTTTTCGCTTATTCCCTTGTGTGATCAGGTGTGTGTAATTTGTAATCAACCCTTGTCTGTCTATTTAAACCCTGTGTGTTTCTTAGTGTTTGTCGAATCATCTGTCATGTCTGCTTTACCCTGCTGTGTTTGCGTCAGGCCAAGTTGCCCTGCCATGTTCCATGTTCCTCGTTTCCCCGTGTCTTCTGTCAGGTTTGGTTTTGTAATTTGATTTCTAAGTCCTTGTTATATTCTGAAGATTCCTGCCTTAGGTATTAAAGTTTTGTTAGAACACTCCACACACTCGTCCATTGCCTGCTTCCCTGCATTTGGGTCCAACTACGTTTCACGACCGACCCAGTCGTAAAATAAATAATGCCATCAATATTTTAACAATGACCTGTAAGATGAGCTAATCAAATTGTTGATAGTTTACTAACAAATATGGATAAACTGAATCCTGAAATGTGCAGTGTGCCCATCAAACTTTTTAGATGCATTTTTTCTGTATCGTTATTATTATTTCATTAATGTTTTCCTACTAACTCCTATACATATACAGTCTTCCCTCGATTAGCACGACTTCACTTATTGCGAGTACACTTCTTCGTGATTTTTTCTGCTATTAATTATTAATTTTTAAGTTGATAAAAATGTGAAAATCCACATTGAAACTCGTAAGCGATAGCCACTCTTGCTACTAGGACTCACCACTCTGGAATCATGCAGGCACGTCTGGATAAACTAGCGGAGGAGGAAAAAGTAGAGCACTTTTGGCATCATGTTTTATTCAGATTATATCCAGCAAGAAAAAGAATCTTGGTTCTGATAAGTGGAGCAAAAACGGGGCAAAAGACTGTGGTGAGCTAATGATGTGAATAATGAACTGTTATGATGAATTTACTATAATTATTAACTACTACAGATTTTGGTTCGTTAGGTTACTATTTGAGCTAAGCAAGCTAGCTGCTGCAACTAATGAGCCATTGGTTAAATCAGTGCTAAGCCGAATCAGTGAATACAATGTTTGTGTGGGTCCCTGTGAAAGGAAAGGTTTTTTGCTAAGTTACTTTTTGAACATCATCGGCCTGAATATTGCATGGATTTAATGTGCACATTAAAGGGATAGTTCACCCCCAAAATAACTTTTTCTTAAGCATTATTTACCCCATGGAGACTTGAATTAATGACTATTTTTCCTCACATTTCAAAGATAACACTTTGTATTTGGTTACTGTGGTTGCCCATGGGTGTCTTGACTGCCTCGAGTGCGCAGCGAGGACAGAGCCCAGGATGAGAGGCAGGAAAAAGGCGGTGAAAGTCCTGGTGCACAACTCAGGATTTTTAATGCAAAAATGGTCAATACATAAACTGGGACAAAGTCAATATAAAAACTGAACGGGGAGGACGCACACAGATGAAGAGGCAAAATATGACGTACACGAGGTAGACAAGGTACACGAGGTAGACAAGGTGCACAAGGTACCAGTGGTGGACTGTCAGGGCCTGCAAGGCCTTCTCTGCTGGCCTAAAAAATATCTTCCAGATGTGTGTTTTAATATTTAAGCATCTAACCAATCACATTTCAGCTATTATTTGTTGCCAGGGTCAGAAATCTACCTTTACCACCCTGGTAACAATCTGTTCCAGCTGCTGCCCTCTGGCAGACGCTATAGGTCCCACAAAGCACGGACAAATAGGCTTAAGGACAATTTTTTCCCCACATCCATCAGAACTCTAAATTTGCGGTAACATAACACACATTCCCTTTTGCGGTAATATGAAAAGATGTTTGGGTGGTGATCTGCCTCCTACTAGCTGACTGAAGGTAAGTGAAAGACAGTGAGAGGTAAGCGACCTGTATCCATAACAGCAGAATGCCAAATTACAAGATTCCGTAACTATCACTTATTTAGGTCTTTTGCCGAGTAAACGCAGCTTATGGAGAAGCACCACCAATTTCGTCCCACGCAGTTTCTGGGTGTGATGACAAGTAGGCTTTTTGGTTGTTGATAATGACAACAGGGCCTATGTCCGATTATTGTTATTATTATTAAGGCCTTCACAAACAGTTCTGCAGGCTCTGCTATATAAAACAAGCATCGATAAAACTGTTGCTTTAACCAATCAGATTTCGAGTTGGCGACACCACAATGCCTTCTCGCAGACGTAGGGATACACCATTGCCTTCTAGCAGGCGTAGGGATACGTCATCACTTTCACCAACTATGATTAGCTAGTGATAGCGTGGACTACCCAGAACTACCAAACTGTATCTGGAACGAGCTGCACAAGCAAATATATTGTTGTGTTGATTTAATGGCAGTTTTGTCAACCCGCAATGGCTGAAGGAGGAGAAGAAATGGATTTGTTTGCAGATTTACTGTCAAAGCCATTTTCAAGACGGACTTTTCAAGAAAGCTGGACATCATTAAGAAAGGTCGGACAACTACGAAGCAAGCAAGCCTGTGACAACCGGGAAGGAACATTTTCAGCACTAAATTGAATAAAAACGTATGCCAGAAATACTACAGGACAGGCTCGACTTTCAGCATTAGCATCGATGGCGATAGAAAAGAAGTAGGAAAGGACGGAGGATGGATTTTGGTGAGTAAAATATGGCTATATTCCTAAATAATATTTCAATTGTATGAGGTTATTATTGATACTTTTTTATGTGTTGCAGCTGTAGCTGCAGTGGAGGTTTTATAGCCATAAAATAGTTTTTGAGGGTTGGATTGATTCAGAAAGCTGAAGGCGTCGTTAGGAAATTCACAGACCGCCGCTGCAAGGTACACAAGGTAGACAAGGTAGACAAGGTCCATGAGGTAGACAAGGTAAACAAGGTACACAAAGTAGACAAGGTACACAAGGTAATAATCCCACATAAGACGTCACCAAACACTTGCGTTTAAATATCTAGACAAGGGTTCTAATCACAAAATAAAAAGAGCTGGCCAGGAGAGGAAAGGGAAGCCAGGAGGGACACGGGGAGAAAACACAGTCACCCAGCCAGCACACACAAGGAAAACACACACACACACACACACACACTTCCACCAAAACCGTGACCGGACGTTTCGTCCTTGGACGTTTGGTCGAACGGACGTTTGGTCGCCGGGCAGTTTTTCAACCAGGCACTTCGTCGACCCCACAATTTGTCGCCGGACACTTCGTCGCCAGGCAGTTCGCCTAACCTTAACCACTATTAAAGAAGACAAAGGAAATTCACATATTCTTTATATTCTTCATTAAAGAAAATAAAACAGCAAAAACTTGCTCGACAACACAAACACATCAACATTTGGGCGTGTGCGTACTAAATGGGCTTGTCTCTAAACACACTACGCACGTTAAACGGTCGATACGTTGAGCGCTCCATTTTTAAAATAAAAGGCAATAAATAAAATTATTTTATTATTATTTTTTATTAAAAAGAAGACAAAGGAAATTAGATGACAGTGGAGTTTTTATTTGTATTTTTTTGGGTTGAAAAATTGGTATTCTATATATTTAAAATATTTTTGGGGACAGAATGACAATTTTTAGCTTGTACAGCATAAGCATCCAGTGATCCTTGATTGGCCACTGGACTGAGCCAAACAACAAATATGTCTTTCATTGATTCCAATATTCCTATTTTTTAGACAGTAAGGCATAGAGAAGTCCCCACATTTATAGTCTGCCATGACTGATGGGCGCCAACAAAAATCTTGCCTCGAGAAGCAAATTGCTTTGGGCAATTCCAGTGTTAAGACAGTGTACAGCTCTCACCACATAGATTCAATGTCATTATTTGACCTGTTTAAAAGCACTGGTCTAGCAGTTTTACAGTATGATGA
This sequence comes from Stigmatopora argus, assembly GCF_051989625.1. NCBI lineage: Eukaryota > Metazoa > Chordata > Actinopteri > Syngnathiformes > Syngnathidae > Stigmatopora > Stigmatopora argus. The sequence goes on from NC_135402.1 coordinate 11,547,472, forward strand.
GGTCATAACAGGGTAAGCATGTCATCTGAGCCTTATTGGACTACTAATCCATCCATAGCCATCAGGCTTCTGGCTGCCAGTGGCCTTGCCTGTGGCCTTGCCTGTGGCCTTGCCTGTGGCCTCACCTAACATTTTTCAAATTAAATAAAACTCCATTAATTCCCATTTCATGGTGTAGAGCTTTGATATAGAAAGCTATAGCTGCTGTTTTAAACAATGTTTTTCAAACTGCCATGGACTGAGAAATAGCTGCACATATCTGTAAAATGCAATATATTTAAGACAGTTGACTTTTGTTTTTATTTCAGTTGCAAGGCTCCTGGGTTGCTCTTGATTTCTTATTAAGCACATTTCACAGTGCTCATAGAAGTCTGATTTTCCCCCTGCTTTCCCCTCCGCCGCCGTTCTGTATAAATGGCATCAAAACAAAGATTGCGGGGTTGAGTGCGTGAAAATGACAGCAATGGCCAGTGTATGAATTTCAACACTTGTTGAAAGCAGATCTCGCCGTCAGATGCATGTTTTATATGTCATAACAGGTGTTTGTAGTGTCTTCTAATTGCAGTATGTGTAGAAATGGCTTTGTTAGTGATTGTATCTCAGTTGACAAGACATCATCTTAGTTCATTGGTGTACAGTATTGCCTCATGCAGCAAGGTGCAATGTCTGTAGTATGCTGTGAAAATCAGACTTTCATTAATACTGTAAGAATATGCAGCACATAGAACATTTAAAAAAGGATTAATGATCAAGTGTACTACCGTGTTTTCCACACTATAAGGCACACCTTCAATGAATGGCCTATCTTAAAATCTGTTTCAAATATAAGGCGCACCGGATTATAAAACGCAGTAGTAGGTAGTAGTGGTTGTAGTAGTATTAGTTTAGTGGGCAAGAGGAGACCGGTTTGAGCAGTAAACTGCAGCTGACTTCGGACCAGAGGCGGGGGACACCCTGAATCAGTGGCCAGCCAATCTCAGGGCAAGGGGGGAAGGACAACCATTCACTGTCACACTCATACCTAGGGGCAATTTACGGTTTCCAATCAGCCTACGAGGCATTTATGGAATCTGGGAGGAAAGCGGAGTACCCAGAGAAAACCCACGCATGCAAACTCCACACAGGTGGACTGACCTGGATTTGAACCCAGGACACCAAAGCTGTGAGGACCACGTGCTAACCAACTGCCTGGCCGTGATAGATAGAATATATATGTTTTTTTTTCTTCTTCAGATCCTTCAACTTCCTCTGACATTGCAAAACTGTAAACATCCCAAGTCTCCAGGAGTTTCCCTGATATTGATAATTGCTCTCTGATGCCCACAAGTTGGATAAAATATCACATATTTTGTTATCATGCATGTCTGTCGAAGTCAGAAAGTGTGCTGATTAGTTCAGTCCGTGAAACAAGCTAATAAGCTTTAAGAGATGGCGGTCTTATATTCTCTCCGGCCAACACTGATGCTTTTACTAGTCTCAAAGTTATGAGAGCTTGCGTTATGGAAGAGGACGCATCCACTTTGATAAACGAAAACAATCAACTCAATTTATAACAGAATATACTCAAGTATATCTCTGTTTAGCTAAGAAGAAGAATAATGACACCGTGGCGAGGTGCACTCTGTGCAACAAAGACTTCACCATTACCATCTGATCTCACTATCTGAACCGCTTTATCCTCATTAGGATCGCGGGGGGTACTGGAGCCAATCCCAGCTGTCTCCAGGCCAGAGGCTGGGGACACCCTGAATTGGTGGCCAGCCAATCGCAGGGCACAAGGAAACGGACAACCACTCACTCCCACACTCACACCTAGGGGCAATTTAGAGTTTCCATTCAGCCTACCATGCATGTTTTTGGAATGTGGGAGGAAACCTGAGTACCCGGAGAAACCCACGCAGGCCCGAGGAGAACATGCAAACTCCACACAGGTGGACGTGACCTGGATTTGAACCCAGGACTCCAGAGCTGTGAGGCTGATGCGCTAACCACTTGCCCCACCAGTCCACCTTCACCGTTACCCACGCCGGAGTTAATGATTATCAGTGCCTTTTAGGACACTTGACCTGACTTATATTGAATTTGGATGGATATAAATCTAGGCTAAATTATTTACATTTACATTTAATAAATAAATAATGTATTGATGAATGTGTGAATTATTTAATAGTATTCTTATTTTTTTTAAATAAACTATGACAAATAACTATTTTTATTGTAGTAAATGTTAGTAAGTAAAATTAATTGGGGTAATTCAGTAGTCTGTGGGATTGTGCGTGGTTTGATAAAACTCTAAAATTAGTTTTTGGAACTTGGGCTGTATGAAAATGTGCATGTTAGATATATTGCTGGACAAAAAAATATTTAAAAAAACATAATTTGTTCCTGGTTTGAGAGTAAGATCGATCCAATATGATTTGTCCTTGAATCATCTGGCAAAGAGTCCAGGGTGGACCCGGCAGCTCACACCAAAGTCAGCTGGGATCAGCAGACCTGAGCTCAGCAGCCATGACCTAAATGAGAGCCAGCGATACACAAAAAGGTTGCCCAAAGAAGAAGACCACTTTATGTTTTGAATAGTGTTAGCAGTTCCAGCCTATTAGCCCCAGGGTCACAGAGGAGATGCAAATTCCTGCTGCAGGGTTAATTGCCAAGTTAATTGTGTCTACCTTGAACAGGGCTTTTTTTTTACTTTGCGGGTCAAGCAGCAAGTTGGCATTGGATTTTATATATGCACACCTTACTGGCTATCTTTATAGTACATGTGGAGAAATTAGTGCCCATACTATTGCTCTTTAAAAAGGCCTAGATGTATCCATCCATCCATTTTTTATACAGTTTATCCTCGTTATTTAGACAAAAGCAGACTGTTTTCTGAACTTGTAACAGGGCTCAGCTTGGAATATAATATCTGGGCATATCTTGAAACCGTGCCTCAAAGTCATGTCTACAACCATCAATGACTTAACACTTAGTACCATATTTACTGGCATATAAGCCGTCAAAATAAATTTTGCTTAGCGTTTTATCTGTTTATCTTTTCTCTATTTTGAAATAAATTACCGTATCGGCCGCATTCGCTTGCGTCATGATGTCACGTCGCCATGGCATCATGACACTGTTGCGCCGTGATGTCATCGTGTCACGGCGCCGTCAACTTGCAGTTTCGTGCATGTCGTGTTTTTAAGCCTTGCCCTCGATTCAGTCATCATTTATCGTCATAGATGCCCTTTATAAATGGGGCCAGAGCCGCCTCTACCTACTTAGGATACTACGGTCCTTTGGAGTGTGCAGGACACTGCTGAGGACCTTTTACGACACTGTGGTGGAATCTACAGTGTTTAATGCAGTGGTCTGTTGGGGATGCGGGAGCACAAAGAGGGACAGAGGAACCGGCTGTATAAGCTGGTCAGGAGGGCCAGCTCTGTTCTGGGCTGTCCTTTGGACTCTGTGGAGGAAGTGGGAGATCAGAGGATGCTAACCAAGATGATGTCCATCATGGACAGCACCTCCCACCCCCTGCATGAGTCTGTGGAGTCCCTCCGAAGCTCTTTCAGCAATAGACTGCTGCACCCTCATTGCAGGAAGGAACGCTTCCGCAGACCCTTCCTCCCATCAGCTGTCAGGCTCTTTAACAAAACAAATGGCTGAGTGTTAAGACCTACCGTATATATACATGTACATCTATGTGTATGTAATACACATAATACATAATAAATACATGAATAAATATATAAATAAGCATGTTGCTGAAATATATATATACATACATACTATGAAATATATATATACATACATACTATGTATGTATGTATATATATATTTCAGCAACACATGATTGCTGAAATATATATATATATACATACATAGTAAAAATATGTGTATATATATATATATACATACATAGTATGTATGTATATATTGTATTTATATGTATTTATTATGTATTGTGTATTACATACACATAGATGTACATGTATATATATACGGTATACATGAATAAATATATAAATAAAACACATGAATAAATATATAAATAAGCGTGTTGCTGAAATATATATATATATATACATACTATGTATGTATGTATATATATTTCAGCAACACGCTTATTTTGTGTTAGTAAACACAAGACTGAATTGTTATCATATCTCATACAACCATGTATAAAAACATGGTGTTTTCTTAACTGTGGCTCCTATTCATGTCTAAAATGCCTTTCCTATATCTGCATTCTCACCCTCTTGCTACTGTGACAACAAAATTACACAAATACGGGATGAATAAAGTTATCCAATCCAATTTTTTTGTCCGACAAGAGCAGCTTATATCCGAGTAAATACCGTACTATGTCTTGATAGTTCCAATTCAAATGCTCACATATTTCAAGATTAGCCCAACCCGTGCAGTAAGAACTATTTAGCATTCACCTATATTTTGCGCTCAAACTAAATTTAGCTGTCCTTTTCAATTATTTTTTTAATTGTCAGATATAAAGGGGTTAGGGAAGCGCAAGAATCCTCAATGGTTAGTAAACACAAGACTGAATTGTTATCATATCTCATACAACCATGTATAAAAACATGGTGTTTTCTTAACCGTGGCTCCAATGTTAATACCACTGTTATGACAATATTTTACAAATGGTAAATATGATACATTTTCTAAGTCAGCTCATGTGGAACCAGGATATATTTTTTGACATTAAGCTTTTCCTTCTCATCATTTTGCCCAAATATATGCCTCATTTCTTCTTATGCCAAAGCAAAAAATGCATGATTTTTACTGGACTCGGTGTTCATTAGTGCGTGTGTGTTTGTTGATGTAAGCACTACTTTATGTCTGTATTATATTTGATTGACGTGGACAAAGCATACTGTCTTGTCAGTTATTCGTGACCGGACGTTTCGTCGAAAGACGTTTGGTCCCCGGACGTTTGGTCGACCGGACGTTTGGTAGAACGGACGTTTGGTAGAACAGACGTTTGGTAGAACGGACGTTTGGTCGCCGGGTTCGCTCGCTGTCAAATTATGACAGAGTTTACTGTTGATATTTTGATATTAGATATTTAGATATTAAACTCACTCTTTCACACATGATTATAATTTTGAGAGCTGGTTTCAACAGTAACAACCCGGCGACGAAACGTCCGTTCTACCAAACGTCCGTTCTACCAAACGTCCGTTTTACCAAACGTCCGGTCGACCAAACGTCCGGTCGACCAAACGTCCGGTCGACCAAACGTCCGGGGACCAAATGTCTTTTGACGAAACGTCCGAGTACCCAGTTATTTACCTGCGAGTCAATGGTGTGCTCTCAGTTACCCATGTTCATGCTAAGCAGCCACTGGGCTCGATACATACAAAACTCTTAAAAGTACACTCTAGGATCACTCTCTAACTATGCTGGCTCACTTTGATGTTCTTCTCCAGCTGCTAATTTGTCATGTTGTGAAAACTCAAGAAAGATAACATTTATGTTGCTATCGTGCAGCCAAAAGCTTCTTCAGGAATCTGAATCTGGCAGGGTTTTAACTTTAAAATTAGTTTCTGAGGGGTATTTCAAAATGGAGTCAGAAGTTTTATATTGATGTTAGGAATCTAGGGGATTCATTACCACATTTTCTGGACTAAAAGTCATGCTTTTTTTCATAGTTTGGCTGGGCCTCACTTGCGCCTTATGTTTTTTTTCTTCTGACCACTTATAGCCTATGTTGTTGTTTTTTAAGGCTACAGTTATCTGAAAAACTGTGCTGTTAATAGATGCCTGTTTAGCACTTTACTATTATTAATTTACATATGTTTATTCTTTTTTTTCATTCAATCATTTTCTGAACTGCTTTACCCTGACAAGGGTCACGGGGCCGTGTTGGAGCCTATCCCAGCTGACTTTCGGCACGAGGCGGGGGGACACTCTGAATTTGTGGCCACGAGACAGACAACCATTCACCCTCACACTCATACCTAGGGGCAATTTGGGGTGTCCAATCAGCTTACCATGCTTGTCGTTGGAATGTGGGAGGAAATCGGAGTACCCGTAGGAAACCCACGCAGGCCCAGGGAGAATATGCAATCTCCACACAGATAGACATGACCGCGGATTTGAACCCAAGACCCTAGAACTGTGAAGCCGATGCACAGCCGGGCCGCCGTTCTTGGTTTCTGATAAGATCTGACAGATAAAAAATCCCTCCCAAAAATACAACTTATACTTCATTGTAACTTATATATTTCCTTTTCATTTTTTTATTCTTTGCCTGGTGTGACTTAAACTCAGATGTGCTATATAGTGTGAAAAATATGGTACCGTAGTTTTCGAACTATAAGTCGCACTAGAACAATGAAAGAGAAAAACATGTATAGGTTAAAAGAAGAAGAGACATCATCTCTTTGAAAGAAAAAATATATATAATAAAATAGCAATCAAAAGAAGGCAACAACAGGATGAATATAATTTTTTACAAAAAGTTTTGAAGAAAGAAATTTAAAAAAAATTGTTAGCCTTTCTCAGTTGTTTTTTATAAGTTACAGGTGAATCCAACGGTTTGCCGTGGCAACCCCTGACGGGATAGGCCAAAAGCCCACCCACCGTCAGTGTTGAAATGAGCAACACAGGCCGAGAGCGCAGTATGAAAATAATGTAAAACGATCTAGTAATGTGTGAATAATTTCACACATGTCGCACTGGAGTATAAGTGACAATCTACATAGTGGCCACTATAATAAAATACTGTGATTAATAGTCCGGAAAATACGGTACTTGAACCGCAATATGTGGAAATATAAGAATGACAAGGCATTCTCTTTTACCCTGGTCACATCACGGTTAGGTGCAGCACTTTTGCCTCTTGACTAATCAAGAACACACATGTACGTCATTCCTCATTTCACACCGACGCGCTGAGCATTCGACAACTATTGCAGTAATATGAATCATCGAAAGAATTGTGATATTTTGACATTAGAAGCAATGTGGCTGCCACAACATCTTAAACTTCTGGTAAGAAAATTGTAATGTCATTAAAAAGCATCAGGTTCTTATCAAGATAGACTTCTTTTTTCAAATTGCTATTTTGCATTTACAAATACAGGCCTATTAACGTCCTTATGATATTGACCCTAATACTGTGCTTTTGATTCATACAGTATCTCAGAAATACCATATGTGATGATTTTTCTTAAGATTTTCCCTTCAAAGTAACACATTTGTACTCCCTATTAAAACCATGAATATGGAGGTGAAAATTGTGACTCAGTGGGCGGCTTATACACTAGAAATTGTAAGATTCAACAATTTTACACGCGTGAGTGGCTTATATGCGAGTAAATACGGTATATTGTATTGTTTTAAATGAAATACAGTTGAAATTGATTTCTGTTTGGATGCTTGTTTTTAAATAACTAAAACTAACACTCTGGCACAGACTTAATTAGTACAGGCTCAATATGGTTGGAGAAAAATCTTAAGTAGACTTACAAGATGACAAATACAAAGCCATCAATAATTAAAAATGGGAAATTTACTACCTGAGGCTATCCCTGAGTCCGGTCCATCAAGTAAATCCAATTTCTGCAAGATACCACTGGGAAATAACACCTGGCTTATTTGTTATGCCACTACAGTCACCGAAAGTAAACACTAGCATTTCCCTAGAACACCGCACATCGTTTGAGATGCAGAACAGCGGGGCTGTGACCTTGGCCGACTTGTCCGCTGTAACCCATCGGCCCACGCTCTCACGACCCAATGCGAGCAATTTGGACACACATTTATTTTTATTTATACGCCGAACACAATCACCTGCTGTCGTTCTTAGGAATTAGCTTTAATAAGCAGGTGAATTGTTTGCTGCGGATAAGCAATTTGCAATGACCTTGGAAGAGAGTGTGGCGGCAGTTGGGAACCTCCGCTCACTGAATGAATAAATGTGTCGCGTGGGCACATCTGTGTATGAAAATCCGCACGAGAAAAGTTGTGACATTGTCGGTATAGAATCCGTCACATTTTGAGATGGATTCATGTGCGCCTACCGACTAGTTGCCGCTCATTTTGAAGCCTCAATGTTGACACATTTGCTAATTAGGCATATGAATTAGTTGAGCTAATCGACTCATTTGCATTACCATGGAAAACATTGCTAAGTGAATATCAGCAGAAGAAGAAAAATGGAAGGATCCTATTGGCAAGATTCAATATTATGTTGATGAAGAAATATTGTGCAGCAAGGCACTCAAGTCGAATGAGGACAAACTATTGTCAAACATGACGTAACATGAGATCTTAGTTGAGCGAGCATCAAAGGATTGTTTCGCTTCGTCTTGGGTTTTGCGGGGGGTGGGGTGGTGTCCCGATAGTTTCTTAATAGCACGACCATCCGTCAACCGTGAAATTGATTAAAGGGGAAGCTTGCCTTTTTAAACTGTTCACAAGAATGTGAATTTTGTCTTGTTTCAGTAGACTATTAATGGAATTTATATTTTTTTATTTTAATTTATGTTTATAGATATGTTACTTTGTGTTAGTTAGGCTTGTCGTCTCTGAATATTTTTCTAGGTCACAGTGGCTTCGTTGAAAAACGTGGAGAAACTGCACTACTATATTACTTGCTTCTGTGAGGCCCTATTGAAATTTGGATAAATTCCCTCACTCTGATTTCACATCATTAGTTTTGCCTTTTATCTAATTTTCTGAACCGCTTTATCCTCATTAGGGTGGCAGGGGGTGCTGGAGCCTATCCCAGATGACTCTGGGCCAGAGGTGGGGGACATCCTGAATGGGTGGCCAGCGGATCGCAGGGTACAAGGAGACAGGCAACCATGCACACTTTCTACCCATATCTAGGGGCAATTTGGAGTGTCCAATCAGCCTAGCATGCATGTTTTTGGAATGTGGGATGAAACCGGAGTACCCGGAGGAAACCCATGCAGACGAACGTGCCATTAGTTTTCTCTCTATCTTAATAGTTTTTTTTCCTCTTCAAAATTATGCTATTTCTCTCTGAGATGCAGGTTTAGTCTAAGGAATTGCATGAATTGTTGAAGCCTGTAATAGTACAATCTATGATTTAATTGATTATAATGGTAATTCACTCACGGCACACCAGTGTGCTGTAGGACAGTGATTGGGAAACACTCCTCTAGCTCATAAATGTGAACATTACTTTGGCAATTGATCACGGTCGTTGACTGTTTAGCATGTTCGCCTCACAGTTCTGAGATCAAAGGTTCAATCCCTGGTGGGTTCCAACCTTCCTGTGTGGAGTTTGCATGTTTCCCCTGTGCCTGTGTGGGTTTTCTTCCACATCCCCAAATCATGCACGATAGGCTGGTTAAACATTCTAAATTGTCCTTAGGTCTGAGTGTGTGTGTTTGTCTCATTGTGCCCTGCAATTGGCTAGAAACCAATATGGGGCGTCCACCGCTTACTGCTAACAGTTGGCTGTAATAGGCTCCAGCACCCCCACGACCCTAAACTGCATGACTGAATGAACGAACTTTAGGAATTAAAACAGCTCGACCAAGTTTACACTGTACTACGCTATACTTGTGTGAGGAAATATTACTGTATCACTCTGACGTAACAGCATATTTGTAAATAGCACATAGTTGATAGGATGCAGTTAAATTTGAGCATTCCCTTGGGCCTACTTTATTGACCAACTTCTCATAACTGTTTATGTCCACCATAGGAATTGGAATCCACATTTGTACATTAGTTCAGCTTCGCTGCCAGAAACAAAGGTTTAGATCTTTTTTATACTTTTGTTATTCACTTGTTTACATGTATTCATATTTCACACATGCTGTTGGGGATTATGGATGATATCATCCACAATGCTTGCTGTTTACACTGTTATCTATATTCATGACTCTTTAAAATTTAAACTTCACGCATTTACTATGCATACAATGTACGCTACTGCAACATACAATACTAGGTGTATGGATGGACGTAAAGCTGGGCAATATGACAAAAATTCTTATCACAATGAAAAAATATATATCAGTTGATCTATAATTATCATGATAACTATCAGATCTATTTTTCTTTCAAATTTTAAACTTCACACTTTTGTGAGTACGTAAATAAATTACTTCCCTCATTGTGTCTCATCTCATCTCATTTTCTGATTCGCTTTATCCTCACTAGGGTCAAGGGGGGTGCTGGAGCCTATACCAGCTGACTTCAGGCCAGAGGCGGGAGACCCCCTGAATTGTTGGCCAGCCAATCGCAGGGCACAAGGAGACAAACAACCATTCAGGCTCACACTCATACCTAGGGGCAATTTAGAGTGTCCAAACAGCCTACCACGCATGTCTTTGGAATGTGGGAGGAAACCAGAGTACCCGGGGAAAACCCACGCAGGACCGGAGAGAACATGCAAACTCCACACAGGTGGACCGACCTGGATTTGAACCCAGGTCCCCCATTGTGAGGCCAACGCGCTAACCACTCAGCTGCCACCTCATTATTCAATTATGAACGTAACTATGTTCCCTTTCTTTGTAAGAAAAAATATATAAAATATGTCGATTTTTAAAAGGCCGCCTCGTGGTGTAGAGGTTCACTCACCTGACTGAGTTTTTTGGAACATTTTCAGAACATTTGCATAGAGTGGGGAAACACCTTTTTCAAGTAAGAAAAATATTACAGGCTGTCCTCAAATGAGGACAGTGGGTTAATTTTCAATAAGGCGGCTCTTGTGCACAGATATTTACGAGGCATTTAAAAAACAAAGAAAGAAACCGCCAGGGAGAATTCACTTGGATATTTTAGTGGATCGGCTCGATGTTGTCCTCCATCTCATAATCGCTCATTCTGGCCGTGTTATTGTCCATTTGCGTTCATGCTCTGTGTTAGCCTCTATTGCTAAAACACTTTTCCTTGTCATCCTCTTCTTCTCCTCAACATTGGTCTGGAACAAGCGTTCATGTGAAAACAGCGCCCCCCGTTCTTTGTTGTGGTCGGGTGGTGTAATTTGATTTTTAAATTAACGAATTTTTATCGAAATTTTAAAAATTATTTCGCGATAATTATTGTTATTTTTTATTGCCCAGCTCTAATTGGACGTCTATCGCTGTCACTGGGTACGAGACATGATCATTCACATGCCAGCCTTTACAATTGAAATGGGTTTGATGCTTATAATCACCAATGGCAGTGAAAGTTTAAATTCCATGTGGCAGGTTCAGAACTCTTTTAGAACAGTGGTTCTTAACCTTGTTGAAGCTAACGAACCCCACCGGTTTCATATGCGCATTCACCGAAACCCACCAGTTTCATATGCGCATTCACCGAAACCCACCAGTTTCATATGCACATTCACCGAACCTTACTTTAGTGTAAAATATAATGTGATTTTTTTTCAAATTCAAGATATTTAAATTTGTCGCAGCAATGATTGGCTTAGCAATGTCACGCAATTAGCTGCAGATAGTGATGATCAAGCGGGGCATGTTATCGTGTATAGACATGAGTCAATGTGTCTTGACCTCTGCGGCAGAGGCTCCACTGAACCCCTACGGTTCGATCGAACCCAGGTTAAGAACCACTGTTTTAGAATATACAAGCAGGGGGGCCCGTCTTTGCCGGTCCCATCTGAAAAGGCAATTGTTGCGCTATTTAAAAATATCTTTTGAAAAATGGTTGTTTGACAAATAAAAGATTGAGTTTACACACTTAGAGAAGGTGAAGAAATTCTCGTCTATTAGGATCCGTCAGTCGTTTCTGGCCACCATAAAAAAATTCAACTCTCTACGTTGCACGGTTTGGACAAACGTAGCGAGAGAATATTAACGTACACGCACTCACACACATAAATCACACTTTATAAGGAATATAGATTATAAATGTCTTGGGTACAACTGACTACAAAAACTGATATCCTCATCAGCAGAAGTCTAAAAGAACATTTCAAAATATTTATTCTTTAGCTTTAAAGAATCTGACTTAATAAGACTTTCATCCATGGTGTCTCTTCCATAAAAATACCATCCTCTCCTCCCCCTTTTTCTTGGGCCAGAGTGAGGACGTTCCCGAAAGACTCAGCTTTACTGGGCAGAGACACCGTTCGTGCCCTCATGTATTACGCCTTGAAGGTCTGGAGTGACATTGCACCACTCAACTTTCACGAGGTGGCAGGGAGCGACGCTGACATTCAGATCGACTTCACGAAGGCCGACCACAATGATGGATATCCATTCGACGGGCCTGGAGGCACTGTGGCCCATGCGTTTTTCCCTGGGGAGAGGTTCACTGCTGGTGATACACACTTTGATGATGACGAGGCTTGGACCTTCAGATCGCCAGGTAGGAGGGTCATTCTCTTTACTTTACTGCTTGCACACATTGAAGAATCCCCTAAAAGTTATGATTTTTAAATCAAAGCTTTAATTGTAGTGATTTGTTGTGGGTCTTATGGACCTTTTTTTGTTGAACATTATGGAGCATTCCTTTTTGTGAGGCATATCATAATTTTGGCTCTGTGCATGAGCAAGCTGTTTTTGTAGAGTTCCTCCAGGCAAAACTAAAACAGATTTTATTTGGGATTCAAGTATTCCCTTCAGGCGCCCTCATGTTTCAGTCTCTTTAGTTAATATTTACCCTATTTTCTGGCATATTATCAGCCTCCGCGTATAAGCCATACCCTTAAAATTGCCTTAAAATCATTGAATTTTACAATTTCTCTCGTACAAGACACCCCTGATTCACAATTTTGACCTCCATATTCATGGATTTAATAGGGAGTACAAATGTGTTACTTTGAAGGGAAAATCTTATGAAAAATCATTACACGTGGTATTTCTGAGATACTGTATAAATCCAAAGGATCGTCTGCTGGATTGCACATTCCTAAAGGGTGTTGCCTGCACGTAGACAAATTAAAAAAGGAAGTCATGTGAGTAAGTAGTACAACAAGAAATTTGTCCGTAGCGGACTAGTTGTCATCCCTAGATAAGATGGCGGCGCCCTGAGCGAGCAATGGCAGCTAAGTGAGTTTTTTTCACATTTTATCCAAGATACGGTTTATTTTTTGCTTGAATTTCATTCATAAACTTCAAAATACATTTTGTTAAGCGATTTATCTGGTTATCTTTTCTGTATTTTGAAATAAATGATCTTATTGGCCGCATTGTCTTGTGGTATGGCGTTTCATGCATGTCAAGTCTAATTTGTGCGCATATAAGCCGTACCCTCGATTTTGGCCATCATTATTTTGAGCGACAAATACGGCATATATGCGAGAAAATACTAAATGTTACAAAGAATCCACCGTATTGCAATGGTCCTATTAAAGTGTTGTAGTTAAACACACAAACCCACACACACACATCAAAACTGTAATATTAGAATCAGCCAGTGGTTTGGCAAAGATTGATAATGAACAAAGAATCAAAACACTTCTTTATTGATTCGTAACCAATACGCCGAACAGTCTTAAATTGTCAGATCTCATAAACAGTTTTTCAGTGTTGATTAAACTATGTTAAAGACAATCAATATTGGGTATTTGAAAACAATGATTGCGAGTAAATAGTTTGACAGTTTGAATCACTCCTTTTTTGCATTTCTTTATTTAACAATTGTTTACACAACTATAAAATACTTTTTGTGAAACGTAGGTTCATGGTGCCTAGAAATACAAGGTACTTGAATTACAAATTTTTCAACCTTAGAGCTGTTGTTCAGCGCATGTTTTTGCTCTATGAAGATACGTATGTATAAGTTGTAACTCCACTCACAAAAGCAGCAGTTTTGCACGTGACAAAAGAATTTCCAATAGGAGGAGTTCTGATTAGTAATGCTTACATTTTCATAAAAGTCATTTTATATTGAGTGTTTTTGGTTGGATTGCATTTCCTGGCATTTCATGAAGACAATTTGAGAATTGAGTGTTTTGAGTTGCAAATGTCGTCATAAGAGATAATTAACTTATATTTCAAGGCACTACTGTATTTGGAAACTGAGTTATCATGAAATTGGATTGATACTTTTAATCTGAGTTAATAGTACTTTTACTTTTGGATTGGAGTCCATCAATAGTTAACCAATGTGAAAAATAATTGGGAGGGAAAATATCCTTCACTAATGCATTTACCTTTACCTGTCAAATTTCTCCTATATTCACATTTTAATGTTTTGTTTCTATTGAGCAAACTCTGCCAGAGCTGTTAAAATTATCATTCCGCCGGCATTCCGCTGAGCATCTGTTGGCCCTCAGATATTTTGTAAAAAATAAAGCCCCTCTGATGATTGAAAACAGAATTTTATACTTTACTTCAAACCCCTGTGGAGATGAGAGCTTGAAAAATAATTTCTAGCGGCATTGCTACTATTTAACGCAGTTTATTGAATATATTAGTCATTTGAAAATCTCAAGGTTTTTGGGGTTAGTGGTGGGTAGAAAGGAGGTCTCCGAGGTATTCTGTAGTCTATTGAGGTTTGGGTAGTCCTCGCCATTGTACTACTGATAAAGAAGGTTGAGTATTGTAGAAAAATACTGGAAAAAATTCTGAAATTTACTGCCACAATAGAGAGTCCTCAGCAATCTTTTATTTGACAGGACAGAGGAAGGTGGATGTTTTGATGCGACAAGAAAAACAAAAAAATATCAAATTAATAGTAAATAAAATATGGAATACAGTATGAAATTTAATGTGAAAGAAAAAGATTATCCTTTTAGAAAGATGTTTACAAAATGGGGATTCCCGCTTTTGTGCATCAGGCTGTAGACATTAGTAAAATCCATTTGCCTCGTTGCCTTGTTTTTTTTTTTATCACTGCTCACATTAAGGTCAGAAAAGAATATTACCGTATTTACTCGCATATAAACCGCAATTGTCGGACAAAAAATGATGACTGAGTTGAGGGTACGGCTTATATGTGCATAAAAAGACGATGTGCACGAAACGCCATAACACCATAACGTCATGACGCAATACAATGCGGCGATACGATTATTTATTTCAGAATAGAGACAAGATAAACAGATAAAACGCCAGACAAAATGTATTTTGACGTCTATGAATGAAATTAAAAGAAAAAAACTTGAAAAAACTCACTTATAATTCTCACTCATAATTTGATAATTTGCATTTACAAAGACAGGCACAGACATTAACTTCCTTACGATATTGACCCTAATAAAGTGCTTTTGATTCATACAGTATGAGAGATTAAGATTTGCCCTTCAAAGTAACATCTGTACTCCTATTAAAACCAAGGTGAAAATTGTGAATCAGGGGGCGGCTTACACGTGAGAAATTGTAAAGTTCAACAATTTCACTTCAACCCTTATATACAAGTAAATGTGGTCAATCAAATCAAATCAAAAGCCTTTATTGTCATCATACACAGCTGCATATAACGAAATTGGTGGTGGTACTCCAAGCTTTCCAAAGTGTGTTTTCCCCATTTAAAAAAAACATAAATATTAGTATAAAAGTTTAAAAATCACATCCCTGCTAGGTGAATTCTAAAATATTGCACAGAATTCTAAAATATTGCACAGATTCCAAAATATTGCAGATTCTAAAATATTGCAGATTCCAAAATATTGCACAGATTCTAAAATATTGCACAGATTTCTAAGATATTGCACATTGTTATTGCACATCCCGAAGTTATTGCACAGAAGGGATTGCGTGTCGTGCTAACTCAAGTTCAGAGTCCTGATGGCTGTGGGAAAAAAACTGTCCTTAAGTCTATTTGTCCGTGCTTTGTGAGACCTGTAGCGTCTGCCAGAGGGCAGCAGCTGGAACAGGTTGTGACCAGGGTGGTATTGGTCCCTGACAATGTTCCTGGCTCTGCTGAGGTAGCGAGGGCTGGCAATGTCATCCAGTGAGGGCAGAGAGCAGCCGATGATCTTCTGGGCGGTGTTGATCACCCTCTGCATGGCCTTTCTGTCTGCTGTCGTGCTTCCATCGTACCACACTGTAATGCAGTATGCCAGGATGCTCTCCACAGTGGCTCTATAGAAGGTTACCAGAAGCTTAGTGTCCAAGTTGTTCCTCCTGAGTACAGACGCTCCCCTACTTACGAACATACGACTTACGAACAACAGAACATACGAACATGTCTGCAAATTGCGTTTATGTCGAAAAATGTTCGTAAGTTCGATTTTGTATTGCGTGCCTTTTTCCGAGTAGTGCTTCTTTCCGCCGCTAATACCGACGCTTGGCGCTGTGAGCGCTCAGCTCACCCAGCATCCACCTTCCTTTGCCCAGTTCGTTGCAGTGCGTAAGTTGCGTAAGTGCGTGACATTGCATGGGCATACAACTTGAATCGTTCGACCGTCAGTACCATTTATAAACAGAAAGATCGAGCAGCAGGACCCAAATATTGAACGTTGCACAAAGTTTGCAAATCAATTTAATGATGCCATACAGTGCTACCGCATCATTTATGATGAAAAAAAGAAGAAAACTGTGCAATCGTCGTTAGATCGCTTCTTTCGGCCAGTTTCTAATACATAAATCTCTATCTCTCTCTCTATACAGTACTGTACATATTCTCTCCATTTTATTAAATGTTTTTTAGTACAAACCAATGCGTGTTACTTATACAAGCCTTAAACATACAAATGCACTTATATAAACCTTCAATATACTTATATAGGCCTTAAACATAAATTATAATACAAAATATAGCACTGAATCAACTTACAAACAAATTCAACTTATGAACAATCGCTCGGAACCTAACTCGTTCGTAAGTAGGGGAGCGTCTGTACCCTCAGGAAATGGAGTCGCTTCTGGGCCTTCTTCACCACTGCCGTGGTGTTTGTAGACCAGGAGAGCTTGTCCGTGACGTGGACCCCCAGGAATTTGAAGGACTGGACCCTGTCTATGCATACTCCATTTATGAGGAGTGTGGCCAGATCTGTGCTGCATTTGCGAAAGTCCAGGATTATTTCTTTAGTTTTCGTGGTGTTTAGTGTGAAATTGTTTACCAAACACCACGAAGCCAGTTTGTTGACCTCATCTCTGTAGGCCGACTCATCCCCTCCTGAGATGAGTCCAATCACAGTGGTGTCATCAGCAAATTTGATGATGGAGTTAGACTGGTGGGTATATATATAGTCCTCTTCTGTGGATAGGCTGGAGCCTATCTGAGCCAACTATGGGTTGCCAAACGTAGGGCACAAAGAGAGGGACAACCATTCATGCTCACACTCATACTTTGGGGCAATTTAGAGTGTCCAAACAACCTAGGATGTGGGAGAAAACCCGAGTACCCGGAGAAAACCCACGCAAGCTAGGAGAACATGCAAACTCCACACAGGATGGTCCGAACCTGGGATTGAATGCTCAATATCTGAACTTTGAGGATGATGTTCTAACCTACCACTGTAGCTTTACTACATTAACATGCAAACTCCACACAGGTGGACCGACCTGGATTTGATCCCAGGAGCCGAGAACTTTGAGGCAGTCCCACTAACCATTCAGCCGCTGGGCCACCGTTACTCAAACAGTGCCTCCCTATTATTTCCAATCAATGTAAGAAGCTGGGTAGAATTTCAAATTTTATTTTACATTAATGAATATTATTCATTCATTTTCTATACTGCACAAAGTTCGGAGGGGGGTGCTGATGCCTATCCCAGCCAACTACGGGCACCAGGCAGGGGACCCCCTTTGATCGGTGGCCAGCCAATCTCAGGACACCAGGAGACGGAGAATCTTTCACGCTCACACTCATACCTAGGGGCAATTTGGGGTGTTCAACCAGCCTACCAGCATATTTTGGGATGTGGGGGGGGAAACTCGAGTACTTGGAGAAAACCCACACAAGCCCGGGGAGAACATCCAAACACCACATAGTCAGGACTGACCTGGGATCAAACTCTCGACCCCGGAATGATTCCATGTTTCTTAAAATACTACCTGTACTTCCGATCATTATCATCTATAGGCATTACTGTACTTCTACATCATAATTTTTCACTTGACAGAGAGAAATCTAAGTGACTAAAAGTAAATTATAGTAGATAATTGATTATTGATTAATTTGGACTATCGGTGCATAATGACAGTATTGTGATTTAAGATACAAAACTTTTCCTTATTAGCATTTCTAACGACAGTATAAGCTGTAAATTTGGTTGGCTGATAAGAACAAGCCTTTATTTATCTCATTATGTTGAGTATATTCCCTGGCTTGCAGCTAATTTATCTGTTTATTTTCAGAAGGAAGGATTTATTATTTGCGAACGGCAAATAATAATGATAAGAGCACATGGAGAAAATGTAAAGTGTGAGGTTGTTAGTATTATTCCCCAGTGTGAGGTGAAGCATACTAAATTGTAAATTGTTGTTTTTTTTCTTGTTATTACAACTTTGTTGAAAATAATCCCTTTACTTTCAAATTCTTGCTCCTACATTTAGCCGTCATTTCTAGACTGAGTCGACAGATTGTTGCTAAGCAGATATTCAATTAACTAGGCCCTTGACGGACAATGTACAGTGGTACCTCGTCATACGACCGTTCGTCATACGGAATGCTCGTCTTACGGGGGAAATTTCGATCGAATAATTCGCCCGTGATGCGGTGAAAGTTTCGTGATGCGACCAAGCCAGGTTGCCATGGCATTTTTTTTGGCATATCTTTCGTGTATAACAATATTTACGAGCACCGGATGAGCTATTCAGACCAGGAAACGCACAACGCGCATGCGCGGTGAAAAGAGGGCTTTCTGGGTAATGAAGTATACTCGTGCTCGCAAAAGTATCCCCGGTAGCAACTCTATCATAGGCGCCGTTCGATGGGACGCGAACACAGATGCTACAAGCTAAAAGGAGCCGCTAGCCAGCGCCCTGAAGCTCTCATGAGCAGCGGGGCGATCGCTGATAAAAGACTCTGCTCGTTGGCTGCTCATAAGAACATCGGGGGCACTGGCTCGCAACAGCATCCCCGGTAGCAACTCTATCATAGTCGCCGTTCGAGGGGATGCAAACACAGATGCTACAAGCTAAAAGGAGCCGCTAGCCAGCGCCCCTGTAGCTCTCATGAGCAGCGGGGCGATCGCTGATAAGACTGCTTGCTGCTCGTTGGCAAGTGGTCGTGCGTTCTCCGATTGTGAGGACATTTGTGTGCATCATTTTCGGAATATTTTGAAGGGAATAGTACGACAGCAAACAGCCCATCGATAGCGAACGTGAGGGTGGAGTGTTTGTTCTGTTTACGAGTGCGTTGTGTGGAGTTAAAAAAAAAACGAAGCCCCTCTCCCCTCGGCGAAATCCGGCCAATTTTAGTTAGATTAAACACTTTATTTCTATTAAACCACTCGTTATTTATTACTTTGTCAATATATGGCGAATTATAAGAAATAAAACATTTTTTTTCAATCCAATATCCTGTTTCTGGTGTTTTTTTCAGAGAGTTGGAACGAATTAAATTGTTTCCCATTCATTTCAATGGGAAACTTTACCTCGAGTTACGAGTAACTTGTCATACGAGCTCAGTCCCGGAACGGATTAAGCTCGTATCTCGAGGTACCACTGTATCTTTATCATCCTATTGGAACTCGATCTCTAGTTTTTAAATTAAAGCATCTTTGAATTGAATGGTTTTATTGTCATTATACAAGTATAATGACATTTAAAGCTTCAACACGAAGAGCACAAATAACAACAAACAAACAGAAATATGCATAATAAATGATAACAATAAATAATAAATGAATAATTAGTCAACACAACAACAAATAACTGATAAATAATCAATAGATAATAATAAATAAATAAATGATCAATGAATAAGTAATAAATAAATACATAGTCAACAATAAATAAGTAGTAGTCAACATGAATAAGTGGTCACATAAATAAGTAGATACAAAAAGTGACTAAAGTGACGAGAAGCCTTTGGAGTTTTAGTCAAGTGCAAGATAAGTCTTGATTAAATCCTCCCAGGTGCAGAACTCCAGTGTAGTATGGTGATGGCTCTTGGGAAGAAACAGTCCTTGAGTCTGTTTGTCTTGGCTGCTATGGTCCTATAGCCCCTGTCAGAATGCAACAGGTTGAAGAGGTGGAAGCCGGGACGTGTCTTGTCTTTTATGATGCTCTTTGCCCTTCCTCGGCACCCATATTTGTAGATGGTAGACAGGGGAGGTAGGGGGCAGTTGATGATCTTTTGGGCTGTGTTGATCACCCTCTCTGCAGGTTGGTGTTGATTCCCTACTGAGTACTGTCAGAAAATGACACAGCGTAGGTCAGCATCCTCTCGATGGCTGGCTAGCAGGTTGGTGTTTAGTTGCTCCTGTGCTGTGGTGTTTGCTGCCCAAGCGAGATCAGCAGAGATATGAACCCCCAGAAGTTTGAAAGTCTCCACTTGCTCCAATTATTCATTGATATATAGAGGGGGGCCCAAACAACCTCGGTCCGTCAGAAGTTCAGGATGAGTTCTCTGGTTTTGGAGATATTCAGCGCCAAGTTGTTGAGAGCGCACCACTCGGTGAGTCTAAGGACATCATCTCTGTAGGCCATCTCATTCCCCTCTGTGATCATCCCCACCACTGTTGTATCGTCCGCAAATTTCACAATGATGTTCTCAGAGTGCGTGGGTTTGCAGTCGTGTGTGTAGAGCGAGTACAGTAGTGGACTGAGCACACAGGTGAGTTGGGTGAAGCTTTTTCCCAAGCGTAGTGTGGGATGCGTTGGAGGGTGAGGTGGTGTGACTTGGGACTCAAAGCGGGCAAAAAAGTTGTTTAGCTTCTCTGCCAGTGCCGCATCTGAGTCCGCAGGAGTCGCAGCTCGGCCCTTGTAGTTGGTGAGGGACCGTATGCTCTTTCACATCGTTCGGGGGTTGTTGAGTTGCCCTCCTATCTTCTCTCTTGGAGTCTGCTTTGGCAGCCAAGATGCCTCTCCCCTGGATCCGCTGGATCTGAAGGGTGCATCCTGGACCCGGAGAAGTGATCGGACCTGACTGGTCATTCACGGTTTCCGGTTTGGGTACACCTGGATGGTCTTCTCCACAGTGACCGTAGCCATGTAGTACTTGATGTAAGACAGTAGCACTGTCTGTGAATGTGCCCAGGTCCTCATGGTGGAAAGTTTCCCATTGTGCCTGTTCAAAGCTGTCGTCAGGCCATGTGATAATGGTTCACCTTTGGGATTTTGTAAGTCGGCTGAGGGGAATGTATGCTGGGGCCAAAAACAAAGAGACCTGGTCTGTCCAAAGTGTGAAAGTGGTATGGCTCTGAATGTACCTTTGATGTTAAGGTAAAATGATCCAGAGTTTTATCCTCTCTTTTTGGACATTTCACGTGATGGTATAATTTCGGCAAAATCGTTTAAAGATTGTTTGTAGATCCAGTATTTTCTTGTTGAGATAATTTATCTTTGTAAAAGAAAACACACCAGTAAATTATATCAAGGCAATTTTGAACTCCGAGAGCTCCGTTTAAGCTGTCAACTCACCTTACTGTGAAATGGAAAGTTCAGGTGACTTTCCTGTTCTCTAATTGTGTTTGCCAGCATCGGCGCTTATCTTTTGTGTTTTGTTTCATCCCTATATGAATTCTTACCATTTTAGCTTTTGCTAGATTGAAGCGGATGCATGTGTGGCTCAATCCCAATCTTTAATATTTGCTTTTCATTTTCTTGGCTCAACACTATGGTGATGAAATGATCAGGTGTTTGCCTCAAATTCATGTACGTGCTGAACGAGAGAGATGCTCTTCTGGATTTTGCTCGTTTTGGTGAGAATTTGCTTGCACATTTAGACTTCTCTCGTGACAACTAATACTGTAGGTCCATTTTAAACTTTGCAAAGTAGAAAGCTTTATAACTATGAAATAAACAGTTGCCAGTATAAATCCTTAAATAAGTGTACTAGCAATTTTTACAAGCGCAGTCTTTTTCAATGATCAAACTCGTAACACGAATCTCATCTCATTTTCTGAACCACTTTATCCTCATTAGGGTTTCAGGGGGTGCTGGAGCCTATCCCAGCAGACTTTGGGCCAGAGGCGGGGGACACCCTGAATTGGTGGCCAGCCGATCGCTGAGCACAAGGGGACGGACAACCATGCACACTCACATCCATACTTAGGGGCAATTTAGAGTGTCGAATCAGCCTACCATGCATGTCTTTGGGATGTGGGAGGAAATTGGAGGACCCGGAGAAAACCCACGCAGGCCTGGGGAGAACATGCAAACTCAACACAGATGGACATGACCTGTATTTGAACCGAGACCCCAGAGCTGTGAGGCTGACACTTACCACTCGCCCCGTCGGGCCGCCCCGGATATATGTATGTATTGTATATATTTTATGTTTTGTTTTGTTTTTGTTTTATTTTTTAATTATTTCCAAATAGCTGGACCTCTCGGCTCGCCCACAGCTATTGGAGTCAGTCACGGAAAGTGTTGGAATGTCACAAAGGTAAAAGAATCAAATCCCATCAAAGAGAATAGCCCCTGGCTAGTTGGCCTCTTTCTTATTTCTATTCAGCACTTGCAACGCTACATTCTCATTATACTAGCCATCTGGGCTGCAGGCTATGTTTTATAGCTTTCTGTGGTAAACTCAAAGTTTACACGGTGTGTTTATTGTGCGTCTCTATAATTACTTTTCTCAGTAACATATCTGGCCTTCAAAGCTTCATTAGCTTGCATGTATAATATGCTGTTTAATTCAGTGATGTTGTTTGGCTTGTGACTGGTAACCTTTACGTATATGATTGATCTTATCAAACTTGGGAGAAGTTAGAATATGATTGCAGTAGTACTATATAATGTTTCTTTCTCCATAAGACCTGGCTTCTAGAATTCAACATTTTGGATCCAGGGTGTTTTTACATTTCTGCATTTCTAAATCTGTAGCTGAAGGTAGTCCTGTTTAGTGGAGCCTGAAAGGAGGTTTTGGGCCTTTTCTTCTTTCATTGTTTAAGTAATGGATTTAAAACACCTGCAACTTTTTTCATGTGTTTCCCTGTGGTTGGCTTTTGATTTGGCAGCCGCAGGGCTTGGATGGTATTACCATAGTTATCTCACTTCACCACATGGTAGACAGCGCTCACAGCCACTCCAGCTGTCTCCTATGCCTCTCGACCTATAGGGTAGCGGTAGAGAACCTATGGCTCGCGAGCCATGTATAGCCCTTTTTGGGTGGGTCCATATGTCTCTTCTCGAGCCTGGGAGCTAAGATATGGAAACTACAGTTGAGAGAGTTGAGTCTCAAATGCACCAATAGGAGTGTCGCGTTGGCACACCACTTTGGCACTGACCCTACCTCTCAAAAAGGTTCCCGACCCATGCTATAGGCCTTCACTTTTAAAAAGACATGAACAGGAAACATTTATTGTATTATTTCTACAAAAATTGCAAAGACAAATCAGGAACATGAACTATAATAGACGTCCGTAGGCTCATTAGTCTGTATGCCCATTAGTCTGTATGCCTACATTGCTTCATATAGTACTTGGAGCCACAAATTTCAACTGCTTCTGCTTACATGACTTCTAGGTTACAGTAGTTCTACTTTTTAACCAGTTCTATTAAAGAGCTAAAACAACATTTGGCAACGGTCCTTGGCTCCTTATCATTCAGCATCCCTACATTATATCATGTAGCAATATGGAGCTAGAAACTCCAACTGCTTCTGCAGACATGACCTCTTAGTAACATTACCGTATTTATTCGAGGATAACGTGGAAAATGTTGTACCAAAAAACTGAAGCAAAGTGAGGGTGCGCGTTATACACAAATTCCGGTGAAAAACTGCCCTCCGCCGACACACTTAGAAAAAATAACTCAAGAAGAATGGAATCAACTGTTTGTTGAATCTGATGATGATGAATCAGACTTTGAAACATTTTAAATATTATGATGATGAATTATACTAAGGATTTAAAATTGTAAACTGCATTTGAGAATTGTGTTCATAGTTTGTTTGTCATGGCGACATTTGTTCAGCATTTGCCAGTTACCTGTACCAGTACGATCCTTGGTGTGAGTTGAGAAAAAGTGGAAAAAAAAGATTTATATCAATTTTCTGTCACAAATTATGGGTGCGCGTTATACACGCGTGTGCGTTTACTTGAATAAATATGGTAGTTCTACTTTTTTTAACCAATGTTTTTTTTTTATCTATAACGGAGCTAAAACAACATTTGGAAAGGGTTTGTATTGATCACATATTTAGTATTTTGTGATATGCTCCCATTTTCAATCGACACAACTGAGCCTTTTTCTCACAACAGTCATGGGCTTGTATGTTTTTCGTCTCTTACCGTGGTGATCGAAGATATGGGTTCTTTCATTCATTTATCCTCTGTAGCGGGCATCTTCGTAAGGGTTGCGGAGCCTAGCCCAGCTGATTTCCGGGCGAAAGGCAGACTCGACCCTAGACTGGTCGTCAGTTGGCCGTAGGGCACAAAGAGAGACAAACAACCATTCGCACTTACAATCATACCGCCACCAGCGGGAATTGAGTCCATGCCTGCCCGCGCGAAAGCCAGGTGAATGAACTACTCCACCATCAGGCGGCTGATATCAGTTCTATTTTAATAGACAGACGCGTACAAACCTGGGCCAATTAACACAACACATGCTTTATGAATACTATACAATTCTTTGGTCGAGTGAAAATTCCTTCCTTTTTACCCAATCTCACAAAAACACCTCGATTCAAGTCTGAAAGGGTGAATCACTGCCATCAATTGGTGGCTTTGCATCATTACAATTTCAACAAACGCGTGGATTTTGATGCATTAGAGCGGATGTCTCCAAACCGGTCCTCAAGGGCCGCTGTGGGTGCAGGTTTTTGTTCCAACCCATCCAACACATAAAGTTTAACCAATGAGGTTTCTGCTGAAAAAAAACTGACTGCAATCCACTGATTGCACTTCTACGATACCAGATTGGTAGAAAGGTTTCCTATTATAGGTTGGAACGAAAACCCGCACCCACTGCGGCCCTTTGTGGAATAGTTTGAGGACCACTGCATTAGAGGCTTCTGCATCTCTCGCCGAAAAAAAAGGTATTTTACTTTCAAGTGCTGTTTAAACTCCAAATTGTGTAAGTTGAAGGTTTACTATCTGACTGTCTTTTGTGCGAATACTCTGGATACAATTCAATTTCTCTGCTCGTGTCTTCTCCAGACTCTCACGGTATGGACCTGTTTGCTGTTGCCGTCCACGAGTTCGGCCACGCCATCGGCCTGATCCACACATCCGCCATCGAGTCTATTATGAGGCCGTACTACCAGGGCCCCGTCGGAGACCCCCTCAAGTACGACTTACCCTATGAAGACAAGGTTCGCGTCTGGCAGCTCTATGGTACGACTTTCTGTGAAAAAGATGCAGATGACTGGTGAAAACCTATTGCTTTTCAAAAACATGAATGCAGTTAATTGGGTAGCTTTTGAGCCTTTGACCTTATCGCACTTTTTGTTGAGAGAGCCGGAATGCAGGGGACAGATAATGCTAATAGAGTTAGGAAATGAATGCAATGTGT
Organism: Stigmatopora argus; assembly: GCF_051989625.1. Classification (NCBI taxonomy): domain Eukaryota; kingdom Metazoa; phylum Chordata; class Actinopteri; order Syngnathiformes; family Syngnathidae; genus Stigmatopora; species Stigmatopora argus. The sequence continues at coordinate 11,572,935 of NC_135402.1, forward strand.
GGAGAGTAGCTCCGTGAGGGAGTAGAATGGAATAGCATTTTTAATCCAGCTCACATTGCCCTGTAACATGAGAGAACAAATCAATTAGTCTTCCACTTATAAGGTTTTTATTTATAGAAAGATCTCTGGTTGCCAAAAAAAAGCCAGAGTGCCTAAGTTTTTAAATGTGAATGTATATTTTGAGTAGGAAAATAATGGTGACATATTTTGGCATGCAAGTCACTGTGTATGGTTTATTTATTTATTTTTTAATGGCTGGATTGTCTGAATTCATATGGATGATAAGAGAGCAGAGAGCAGAAATCACAAATCAGATATACCTTGTCAATTCATGTAATACAACTGTAATTAAAACGTGATTTATATCTAATCTGCAGTGATGTCTAAGGCAATTAAATGAGGTGGTCTAAATATTGCAGTCATTCAAAAACATAAAAAAAATAACAAAGAAAAAAAAAGAAAAAAAATCATGCCTTAAATGACTGGCTTGGATGAGATAATGAATTGCTCCTGTTATTTTTCCTATGTTAACGTGATAGGAGAATCTTTTTGAATGTTCTAAATTTGTCTCACTTTGCTTTTTTCTTATTCACATTTTTGTTCAAGTGTTTCCATTGTCATTGCCATTTTCTGAAAGGTAAATGTGAGTGTTTAAAAACTAATAGATTTCAACTACGATGCTTAATGCCAACTGATTTATTAATAGATCAGATATAGCCCAACCACTATTCCCATTATTGATTAACATAGACGGTCTCAAACTTGAGCTGATTGGTTAATAGATCAAATATTGCTCAACCCCTATTCCCATTTTTGATTATAAGTTAGAGGCTCTCAAAATTGAATTGATTGATTAATCGATCAAATATAGCTCAATCCCTATTTCTATTATTGATTAAGTTAGAACCTCTCAAACGTTACATTTGACCCCGCATTTTTTAACTGGATGCTTGTTTCAGTTTGATGTGCAAACACATGAGCGGAAAGACCTCAACCTTCTAACTAGTGAACATCAGTAATAAATATAAAAATTCCCACAATCACTTTCAAACTTTTTAGAGTGTCAAAATTAATATTTGGAGCTGTAAAGGTGCAAGCAACTCAGTAAATCTCTTGTATGTCTAAAGATGTCCAATTTATGGACTACACAATAATTCAAATTTGTATTGAAGTGCATGTCTTTTTCAGGTGTCAGAGATTCTGTTTCCCACACCACCCAACCAGGCCACCGTGCTCAGACAGAAGAACCGCCGGTCCTGCTAGACCTCCCTGAAAACAGATCCTCTGTCTTGTAAGTACATGATCTTGCAACCCTGACAATTTACATTAGGGCTGTCCAAACCCTTTTCACCCAGTTTACATAAAAATCAAAGTATGCAAGTGGCAAATTGAAATCCTTCTGAATTGCAAAGAACGGAATTGCAAAGATCGGAATTGGGTATAAAAACATCAAGGATTTTAAATATGTTTTTAAAAATTAACATTTGATTGCCCTTTTCAGCGGCTGACATCCAATCAACTATGACTGGGGTTCTGGCATCAATCGAATGTTTGAGTGGCAGGATTGGCAACGTTCGCTGACACCCCCAGTCAAACTGGATTGTACGACTAGGCTGTCAATTGCAATTAAACATAATTATTCAACGCCTGCCTTTGCACTTGAAATGAATTTGATATCTAAAACTGCCAATGTTAGTGAATGAGTTAAAGGCTACAAGCAACAAGATCATCCAAAGGTATATCCCTATGGATATTCCAAAACATATAGTATTTTTTTTATTTAAAACATGGAAAAGAATGTTTAATCGGAATTTAACTATGGACTGCATGTGATTAATTGTAAATAATGTAATTGCTTGACAGCAATAATTCATTCATTCACGCTCACACTCATACCAAGGGGCAATTTAGAGTGTTGAACCAGCCTGCCATGCATGATTTTGGCATGAGGGAGGAAACCGGAGTACCCAGAGAAAACCCACGCAAGCCAGGGGAGAAGATGCAAACTCAAAACACTGAAGATCAACTTGGGACAAAAATTTGACCCCAGATCTGTGAAGCAGACGCGCTAACCACTCGCCCACTGGGCTACCGAAGAATATATGCATTTATTTACTGCACTGAAACAAACCTGGGGACCCGGTGGGCAAGTGGTTAGCACAGGGGTGGTGAAACCGGTCCTCAAGGGCTGCTGTGGGTGGAGGTTTTTGTTACAACCGAGCCAAGAACAGACAGTTTACTCAATGAGATTTCTGCAGAAAACAAGAAGCACCTGACTGCAATCCACTGATTGCACTTATAGGACACCAGATTGCTAAAAAAGTGTTTTCTTTATAGGTTGGAACTAAAATTTGCACCCACTACGAACTTTTGCGAAATAATTTGCCCATCTCCGGGTTGTCCTCACAGTTCTGAGATCGAGGTTTCAATCCCAGGTTCAGACCTTCATGTGTGGAGTATGCATGTTTTCCATGGGGTTGGGTGGGAATTTTGTTCGGGTTCTCCGATTACTTCCCACATCCCCAAAACATGCATGGTAGGCTGGTTGAAGACTCCAAATTGTCCCTAGGTATGAGTGTGAGCATGAATGGTTGTCCGTCTTCCTGTGCCCTGCAATTGACTGGTTACCAATTCATGGTGTCCCCTGCCTGACGCCCCTAGTTGGCTGGGATAAACATAAGCACCCCGTGCGGTATGGAAAAATGAATGAATAAATTCATTAATGTAAAATAACATTTGGAAATTCTACTCAACTGTTTGAGGCACTGTTTGAGTAACGGTGGCCCGGTGGATGAGTGGTTAGCACGACTGCCTCACAGTTCTGGCCTCCTGGGATCAAAATAAAACTAAAACCTGGGCAGTGGGCAGCAGGTGGCACATCAGACGTTGTTTGGACACCCCTGATTTACATCATTGGGCATTTCAAACATCAAGTAATCACCTTTTTTCCTTTTTTATGTTCTAAAAACACAAATGCACTCAGGCATTTCCTTTTCAATTCCTTTCACGCATCTTCAGACAATTCTTAGTGCCAAATGCCTTTGCTAAAAATGTTGGACCACACAAATAACTAGTGGCTACAATTCCCAACCGGGGTCAGTACTGACCAAACCGCATAAAGTACATTGCATTTTCACAAAAACAAATTGTTGGGTTTATTCTGGGATGTTACTATATGTTCATTAAGCATTTAATAGGTAATGAAGCTATAAATTAATTTGTGCTATATTTTATGTTGGGACCGAGTAAGCTCGAGGACACTTTCCCCCCACAGCTGCTTTCGAGGCCAGTTAATTGTTTTCAGGACTATTGACTGAACAGGACACCATGTTCCAGGCCGAGACTGTTGATCTGAGTTGGCAATGAAGATCTACAAGGGACTCTTAAATTGCTTTGACTTGGATTCCGGCAGATGGCGATAATCGAATCAACTTCCGAAAATACTCGCATTATTGTTTTAAAAATATGGTCGCTCTGTTTACCTTATAAAGAAATTATTATGCTTATTCGTGCAAATTCTCACGCAGTTGTTTTGGTTCCGATCTAATATGAGATTAATGTGGCAGTTGTTTTTTGACCTTAATGGTGTTATTCGGTTAGCTTATGCAATTGTTTGAATCAGATTACCTCAAATGTTTTGATTATGCGCCAACTAAATTGACAGAGGAAGATGCCGTTTCTTTAGAATCATCCTGGACGAGGGCGAGTTGGGAGTGATTTTCTTTGCAAGTTGTAGCCAGTGTATGTTAATTATGTCTCCGTTTTGATTAAAGTGTATTAATAATAAACCTATCACAAATTAAGATTTATCCGCTAGGGGTGCACTGTTTTGCGTCATCTGCTGCTTGTTTGTGACATAATTTCTACTCTGTTCTATGCCTACCCGCTACACCCTCATCAGCAAAAATTGCATTATCAAAAAAGAGAAAAGTAGATAAAGATTGTAGAATTTTCCAAAAAAATGGATCATGAACGAATTCTGAGGAAACAGCAGTCAACTTTCACCCGGAGCTGATGTTTCTTTATTCTCAGGTACTTGACTGCCTTCCACTAAAAGTGGAAGCCTTCATCATTGATAAGCCACCCACGCCACCATTCAGAATCACTTATTATCCCTGCGAAAGGGCGCTAGTGGGGGGATGACAGCTTGTCAGCATGAAAACATCTCATCTAGTATTTAGCCTTGTTAATTAAAACAGAATGCTAATGCTTTACTTTCTATAGGGTGACTGTAATGATTCTATATTGGCTTTCATTTATCCTATGCCCTCTCCACTGTTTATCTCGCACAGGCTGGTTCGAGATTCGCCAGACAGATGTGCTGGTCATTTTGATGCCGTGGCCCAAATACGAGGGGAGGCCTTCTTCTTCAAAGGTACTTACGCCTCCAAGGAGCATGCATACAAGGCACAGGGATCGATAAGCCTCAAGGATGGCAGAGAGAAACATGGAGACGAATTGAAAAGAAAAAAAGGGGGCTTGGGCACAGAGTGGGCGATCTCGTGATCATTAGAAATCCAAGATGTGTTGCTCCCAGCGTGCTCCTCACATACGAACCCAATTTGAGGCTCTAAACAAAATGCGTTGACTGACCCAAGCCCGCCTCGCTTCAAACTTATTAGCGATTTAATGTAACTTTTCTTGCTCGTTTGCTAGTGTGATTAATATAACTGCAGAATAGCTCTCCAATGTGTTTAATAAGTTCATACTGCATTTATTAACTGAAGTTTTGCTTGGAGTAAAATGCAACACTGCTTAGGCGCATCACAAATTGGGAGCGGGAATCACAGTTTTCAGACCATCCAATCAATTTCTTATGACACAGAGACAACCTAAGGAAAGAGAAAATGCAGTTTCTAAATGATGATTTTATTTACCAAGGCAGAAAAAATACAACATTGCCCCCCTTTGTTAAATCACAAAATAACTGTGACTAATCACAATTGTAGGAAAGATGAATTCAATTTCACAGGCCACACCCACATCTGATTACCACCACGTGTTGAATCAAGAAAAAAACTTAAATATAATGTGTCAGACAGTAAAGTAGGCTACAAGATCAGAGCATCATGCCACGGTCCAAAGGAATTCAAGAAGAAACGCGAAAAAGTAATGGACATCTATCAGTCTGGAAAAGGTTACAAAGGTATTTCCAAGGCTTTAGGGCTCCAGCGAACCACTGTCGGAGCCATTATCCACAAATTGAGAGAACTGGGGACAGTGGCAAACCTTCCGCAGAGTGGTCGGCCAGCTAAAATGACTCCAAAAGTGTGACGATGACTCATCCAGGACATCACAAAAAAACCTAAAAAAAACATCGAAAGAACTGCTGGCTTCACTGTCCTTGGTTAAGGTCAATGTAAATGACTACTATAAAAAAAACACTGGCCAAAGCTGGCATCCATGGCAGAGTTACAAGGCGAAAACCATTGCTGTCCAAAAAGAATAGAAAGGCTTGTCTCATTTTCTGAACTGCTTTATCCTCACAAGGATCGTGGGGGTTAGGGTTAGGATTAGGGTTAGAGTTAGGGTTAGAAAACCCTTGCAGGTTCAGGGAGCTGATGCAAACTCCACTCAGGTGGACCAACCTGGATTTGAACCCAGGTCCCACACTATGAGGCCGATGCGCTAACCACTCAGCTGCTGGGCCTCTCTAAAGGCTCATCTTACGTTTTCCAAAAAAAACAACTTTTTAAACAACAATTTATCCTCAGAAGGATTGCGTGGGGTGCTGGAGCCTATCCCAGCTGCCTTCGTGCACCAGGCGGGTGACACACTGAATTGTTGGCCATCCAATCGCAGCACACAAGGAAATGACAACCATTCACGTAACACTCATACCTAGGGGCTATTTAGAGCCTACCTTGCCTGGGATTGAACTCTCAATTTCAGAACTATGAGGCCAACGTGCTAACCCCTCTCCCACCGGGCTGCCAAAAATGAATATTAATACAACAAATGCTTAAAATAATTATCATAATGAAAATAATAATAAAGAAATCACTAATATACTACAGTACAGTAATTCCGACAGGACAGTACAAAATACAATCCACAGGATTAAGAACTGTACTGTCGGCAGAACAGTATTTAGTTTTGGAATGAAAATTTCGTTTAACTTCCATTAAATAACTGAATACTGTAGTGCCGATAACTGGACTAACAAACTTTTGTGTGTAGCAGGCAAATATTAGATTAAAACCATTTTGTTAAAAATGATTATTTAAGTTGTCATTTAGCTATGCATCATATTATTTACGCACAACAGCCTAGCCTAGAACTCTCGGTAATGATATCTGATATCGATGTTTTTATTGAAACCGAACTGCCCAAATATTTTTTGCACATTCAGCAGCATAGCTTGTTTACAAATTGCCATTGAACGCGAAGTTTTGTGTACTGATTAGAGCAATTCCCCCACTTGCTGTTTTAGGAAAGCACTTCTGGCGACTAACACGAGAGAAGAACTTGGTGTCTCTGCGTCCAGCTCAAATCCATCGATTTTGGAGAGGTCTTCCCCAGAACGTGGACAGCGTGGATGCTGTCTATGAAAGACTCGGCGATCATAAAATAGTCTTTTTTAAAGGTGCGTTTCTGACAAAGCATATTCAAACCTTTTGCATGTTGTCTACAGCAGCACAAACACTGAACGCTCCATAGTAAACAGAGGGAGTACAAGTCAAGTCTCCACAGCTAAAATTTAAACCACAAAGCTCAGAAGCTCTGAGATGTCCTTTAGTTTGTTCTCATTCAGTAAAAGAATACATAACCAAACTATTCCATGCCATCTTTCCTAGGTCTTAAGTACTGGATATTTAAAGACAATATCGTAGAGGAGGGTTACCCACGACCAATCAGCGACTTCGGCCTGCCTTTGGAGGGCGTGGACGCGGCCTTTGTGTGGCTACACAATGAGAAGACTTACTTCTTCAAGGACAACCACTACTGGCGCTACGACGACCACCTGAGACGCATGGACTTGGGCTACCCCAAGGACAGCACACTGTGGAAGGGGCTGCCCCCGCAACTGGACGATGCCATGAGATGGTCTGATGGTGAGTCGTCAGAGAAACTCCAGATCATTGAGGGGCTATTTTCTCAAATACAGGCTAACATAAGGTTGCTATCGCCAATTTTAATTATAACACATTTACAAAAGTCGACACGTTGGAAAAGAGGAGACAAGCATTAAGTATTAAAGATCATGGAAAAAATTAGTCGTCCCTCTACTAATGAAATTATTTGGTTCCAGAACTTTTTTCACAGAACTAAAAAACTAAACTCTTTAAAATTGATCAATGTCTCAATGTAGTAGGAACGATTTGAAGACACACAAAAATGAGAGATAATTAAAAAATTATTTAATAAGCCATTAAAATGAATAATAATCATGCAAAATCATTTCGTGTTGTAGCGCAGGTGCACATGTCAGGAAGCTAACTTTAGACAACAGAGACAGAGAGCACACAAACATGCACACACATCTAATAAATATAAAATTAAGAATTCAAAACAAAATTTGATTGAACTTTCAATCTTTTTCATTAATGATGTATGATTTCTTTTGCATCGAATTTATCACCCATTTTATTTATCACCACTGCTTCTTACCTGTTTGGGTTTAAATTCCTCTTCAGCAGTGCTTGTTGATGGACGTTTTGAGAAAAATCAATCTAAAGACAATTGCCTTTGACAAATTTTATTAATGTATCTAAAATGCACAAGACAAACGTCGTTAAAGTGGACGCTCTCACGACTCGTGACCACTTTTTCAGGTTATTTTTTCCACGAAGTTGGAAAGTTCGTTAAATTTCTCCCCGATTTTTTTCTGATTTGTGCTGTTGGAATGCTGGCTGCTTCCTCCTCAGCCGCCTTCTTGTTGAATTCCTCATGTATTGCCGAGTGTTGCATTAACTCCTGCTCCGTTGAGAGTTCATTTTGGTGCCCCTCGACCAACTCGTTGATGTCCTCCTCACTGACCACTACCCCCCGCAGGCTGCGGTTCAGAGTGAGGCTCGACTACGAGTCAGTCGAAGGCATTTGGCCATAGCTTGGTCAAGGATAAGTTTAAGCACACAACGACAAACATGGAGCGTTGTTGTTGTGAGAGTCCAGTAGAGTGTAGTAAAATTGTCAAGCGAGAAGCAATACATCCACGACAATTTCAAAATAAAATAACAGATACAGGAAATGCATTGAAGTTTTCGTAACTTGGATTTTGTTTTCGTATCTTGAGGCACCCATTTGCATCTCTGAAGTTTTCGTAACCTGAATTCATGAATAGAGGTACTTTGCATCCAATAATATAAGGACAGCATAACCATTACTGGGCCACGGTATGATTATAATCACCAACATTTGGATCCGGTCTTGATCCCAAGATGGATTTCGGATCAAATGTCAAATTATTTTATCAATCGTTCTAGTTAGCGGCGGCCCGGCGGTTGAGTGATTAGCGCGTAGGCCTCACAGGGTTCAAATCCATGTCGGTCCACTTGTATGGAGTTTGCATGTTCTCCCTGGGCATGCGTGAGTTTTTTCCGGGTACTCCAGTTTCCTCCCACATTCCAAAAACATGCAAGGTAGGCAGATTGGACATTCTAAATTGCTCCTAGGTATGAGTGTGAGCGGGAATGTTTGTTTGTCTCCTTGTGCCCTGCGATTGGCTGCCCACCAATTCAGGTTGTCCCCTGCCTCTGGCCCGAAGTCAGCTGGGATAGGCTCCTGTACCCCCCGCAATCCTAGTGAGGATAAAGTGGTTCCGATAATGAGATGAGAGTAGTAATATTTAGCAACACCAGCATAACCTTTGAATTTTGTATATGCAATTGATTTGTCTGCATTCGATTGATGAGATTAACCTTTAATAAATGCAGTTGTGTGTCTTTATACCTGGAAAGAAATGACTAATTAGCCAGAGATGCAGACATGCTTCAGAGGAGTATACTAAATCTGTACTAACTATCAGGTGTTCTAAGAGCATTTGTGGTCAAATTTGATGTTTTTGCAAAGGTGAAGCATACACAAAGATTTAAATCTGTCAGTCTAATGAAAAAAAGACAAATACTACATTTTCTGAACTGCTTTATCCTCACCAGGGACTCGGTGGGGTGCTGGAGCCTATCCCAGCTGACTTCGTGCCAGAGGCGGGAGACACTCTGAATCGGTGGCCAGCTGATCACAGGGCACGAGGACAGAGACACCCATTCACACTCACACTCATACCTGGGCGCAATTTAGTGTCCAGTCATTCTACCATGCATGTTTTTTGGAATGTGGGAGGAAACTGGAGTACCTGGGGAAAACCCACGCAGGACCGCGTAGAATATGCAAACTCCACACAAGTGGACCGACCTGGATTCAAACCCAGGACCCCAGAGTTGTGAGGCCGACGCCAGGCTGCTCAATTAAAACACCTCACACATAGGAATTGGATTTTTTCCGCAACACACATAGGCTACGCATAACAACATTACCACAGGTTCATTTATTCTTGGATAGATTTGGCAAAGGGAATTCCAGGCAGATGATTGTTAATCTGCCTTCAGGTTCTCTCATGAATACAACGTATAGAGATCGAAGTGAAGAGGTGCTAGTATAGAGTTAAAGGGAGCACCATCATGACAGCATGTGCATTCATTACAGTACTGTGGTGCCTCGATTTTAATTTCTTCTGCAAGCGTACTTGCATCTCCAACAATCTTAACCAATTAGAATAAATGGAAATGCCCCTCCGGCACCACATTACGTGCCAGGGGGCAGTATAATGCAGACAGGGATTTACATGAAGAGGAAGGAGTCCCCTTACTGCTCAATATGAGTCACAGAGGAGGTTGTGTAGCAGTGTTTCCCAATCTTTTTTGAGCTTCGGCACACTTTTTGCATTGAAAAAATCTCAAGGCACACCACCGTCTGAAAATGTTCTCATTTAAAACTATGTCCCCTATATTTACGATATAAACTCATTCTCTTCAAAATTTTATCAACAGGAATAACATAATCCCCCCAAAAACCATTTGAAAATCTCATTTTTCACACTGCCTTCATGTCGCCAAAAGTTGAAAACTTCCAGTTCAAGTGATGTAAAAGTAGGTAATGTAATGATTTTTATCTCATAATGTCATGACTTTTTCTCCCTATATTACTTAAGTCTTCTGACATAACGCGAAAAGTAGTTTTGTGGTTGTACAGATTTTACGTCGCCAGAAGTAAAATTCCCTTGAAACCAAACAACTTCCGGTTCTTGTAACGTAAAAAAACAATCTAAATGTCGTAATCTTAGAACTTTTCCCCCCAATATTACTTCAATCTTCTAACATTACGTGACAAAGCAGTTAAATGCTCACACAGATTTTTACGTTGACAACATTTGACGCCCGTGAAGCCAAACTACTTCCTGTTCATGTTACAGAAAATAAGCAACAAAATGCCTTTAATCTCATCTCGGTCGTACATCTACTTGCGAAATAAATTGGTTCCAGAATTTTTTTGCATTTTAAAAATAAAGTAAAGCAGTACTTTAAATGTAAAATCTCCAATTCGTTCCACGGTCCTCCATCCATTTTATGCATCACCACTGCTTCTTACCTGTTTCGATTTAAGTTTCCCTTCAGCGGTGCTTGTTGACGACGGACTTTTTGAGAAAAAATGATCTAAAGGCAATTGCCTTTGCCGACTTTAATAATGTTTCTAAAATGCATAAGACAATCGTTGTCAAAGTGGGTGATCACAGGACTCGTGAACACTTTTTTTCCACTAAGTCGGAAAGTCAGTTTCTCCCCCTTTTTTCTGATTTGTGCTGTTGGAATGGTGGCTGCTTCCACCTCAGCAGCCTTCTCATTGAATTCCTCATATGTTGCCGAGCATTGCATTAAGTCCTCCTCCGTTGAGAGTTCGTTATGGTGCCCCTCGACCAACTTGTCAATGTCCTCCTTACTGACCACCAGCCCCGTTGTCTGCCCCCGCGTCACACTTTCGCCCACCGCAGGCTGCGATTCAAGTTGAGGCTCAATTGCGAGTCCATCGAAAGCATTTGGCCACAACTTGCTCCAAGAAAAAAATCCATCACACAACGACGAACGGCGGTGAAATAAAACATAAGAGAATATTGAAACATGAAGACCTGTTGTCGACTGAGTATCCGTCGGAGGTACTCGGCCACAGCTTCTTCCAAGCATAAGTTCAAGCACACAACGACGAACGTCAAAGAAGCATGGGTTGTTGTGAGACGGCCAATGAGAGCCTAGTAGAGTAGTGAAATTGTCAAGCAAGAAACAGTGTACCCGCAACAATTTCAAAATAAAATAACGGATAGAGAAAATGTATTGACGTTTTCGTAACATGAATTTTGTTTTCATATTTTGAGGCACTCCTATGCATGTCAAAAGGTTTTGGAACCTGAAAAATTCGTACCTACAGGCATTCATAAGTAGAGATATGACTGTATATTGTTGGCATTGACGTCACTGGCAGGGCGCCGAAATGGGTACACGGTCGATTGGTCGCCGGTCTTTTGGTCGCCCGGGGTGTAAGTGATAATTACCATTTAAATTGTTGCTCAAATTCCCTAAATACAAACTGCGAATTACTAATTAGTCATACTTAATGCCCTAGTAATTATTAGGCTAAAGAAAAGTTCAAAATTTCCCGGACTTTTATTGGGTTTTTTTGGAGAACTTTTTAAGACCCTGACTGACGTAGCTTCTTAAAGGGACAACGCATGTACATACAAACTCATACACTCACACGTCGGCTCAGTGAAACTGCTCATGGCCATTGTTGGCTTTTGTTGATGGGTAGACCGTGTTGTTTTACCTTGTTTTGTCGCCGGTCTTTTGGTCGTCTGTCTTTTGGTCGCCGGTCTTTTGGTCGCCCGTTGTCGCGGTCGGGGCGACCAAAAGACGGCGACCAGAAGATCGGCGACCAATCGACCGCACACGCCGAAATGAAGCCTTTCAACATCAAAGGGAAGCCTTAACAAGCAGCTGTGACAGGTCATAGATAATAGCCGAGGCTGTTGGGACAACACTTGGATCCTGATGAGACCTTAACGATTGTTAATTGAGTGTCAGATATGCATGTTCAAACAAAGTGTGAGTATTACAGTGGGCACATTATAATGTCACAAAAGAGACATCGTTGAGGTCTGAAGGAAACTAACAGACAGAATCAAATCTTACTCTCAGGCAATCTACCAGTAGTACCTTGATGATCAATAGTACCTTGGTTGATTGCGATTGACGTAATGAGCACCCCTGATTTAGAGTGTTCAACCAACGTAGCATGCCTGATTTGGGATGGGGGAACAAAGCGGAGTACCCAGAGAAAAGCCACGCTAACCTCGGGAGAACATGCAAACTCATCACAATTAGTTAAAAGCAGGTGTCGGTCTTAAAACATTAAAAAAATGTGCGTTTAATATTTTTGGGAAAAAATCTTGAAGCCAATTCTTTCAGGGAATTATCACTATTGGCTGCTGGCCGTAAATGGAGGTCGCTATCGCCATCTAGAGCTCCATATCATTTTTTTTTTTAAAACAACTCAAAGAAAAACATATTCATTGAATTTGGATGGCTCAAATTTCTTAGGTTTCCTTTGAATCTGGCATTATTTTTCCTGTGCAGGGTCATCATACTTCTTCAAGGGTAAGGAGTATTGGCGCGTGCCGAGCAGCGACATGGAGGCGGAGGCCGACTACCCGCGCCTCATCGCCAAGGATTGGCTGCTGTGCACCGACATTCAGTCGGACTCGCCGGGCGGTGAGGCTGAAAGCACCGAGAACCGGGTGGATGCGCGCCCAGACCGTGCCGAAAATGGCTACGAGGTGTGCTCATGCACTTCGGACACCGCCTCACCTTTAGGAGCCCAGCTCTCCCCCTCCTTCTTGTGGCTGCTGGTGCCACTTTGGACCCTCTCGACCCTTCACCCCATGTCACTATGATGCCAAAACACAGGAAGTAGATAGCTGTCCAGCTGACATTCAACACGGAACATCATCTTACTACTTGCTGTCTTTTTCGCTCGTTTTTCTGGCTTATTTATTTCTCAAGCCATTGAGTGTTTATTTAAAGCAGGGGTCTCGAACTCAATTTACCTGGGGGCCGCTAGAGGCCGAGTCTGGGTGAGACTGGGCCGCATCAGGATTTCCACAAGAAAAGCACTGATAAAACATTCCAACGTTATCAAATATCTTTATTTTTTAACAAAAAATAATGAATTAAATAAATTAACTTAAAGATGAATAAAAAATAAATCAATCAGTAATACAAAACCAAATAATACTAATGAGCATACAGTAGATATACACTGGCTGGCTAAGTAGAGAAAATGAATTATTTTTATTCCGTTTCAAATGTCTGTATTAACAGCTCTTTAACCTTTAACTTTCTGAACTTGAATGGAACATTGAACATGAAATATTCTGAACACGGCTTCTCTTGCCTACTCCTTGCTGCTAGAGACCTGGCAGCGCTTCTTCTCACATAGTCACATTTGGCTTGAGGGAGGAAGCAGTGGAGACCCTCAGTAGAGCTTGAAGATGCTCATCAGTAAGTCTGGACCTGTACTTGGACTTATTGAAGTTCAAGGTGGAGAAGAGCTTCTCACACAAGTATGTGCTCCCAAAAAGGCACATGGTCCGCTTGAACCTTCGGGAAAGTTCAGGGAAGCTGGGGGTCAACTCTCTCAAAAATTGCCCAAGCTTGTCTGCTTCTCCACTCACCTCCCTGAACTTGGCTTTGAGTGCAGAGTTGCACTGCAGGTCAATGAGCTCCATTTGAAGCTCAGGAGGGGCATCTTGCACATCAAAGGAGAAGGGGTCCGCAAAAATTTGAAATGTGGCTTTGTGTGTCTTGAAGTCTGCAAATCTGTGATCAAATTCCTCCTGTAGCTTCGAAATGGCCTCAACATACTTCTCACCACTGAATGGTGTGCCTGCATCCACGAGAGCCTTGCATGCTGGGAAATGGCAAAGGTTTGTCTGAGAGAGCTGGGCTTTCCATAACAAAAATTTAGTGCAGAATGCTCTCACGTTGTCATAGGCAGCACTGACAAGTTGCCCCTGGCCTTGTAGGTTCTTGTTCAGTACATTAAGCTCATGTGTGATATCAACAAGAAAAGCCAAGTCCATGAGCCATTTGGGATCACTTGGCACAGGATCAATCAACTCACAAACGGCGTAGCTAGCTTTGACTGCTGCATTACTGTCTTTGGTAGCCTTCTTGAAGAGATCTTGTTGCCTCAGAAGACGTGTCTTAAGACTGGCAACCTGGTTGGCTCTCTCATCTCCCTGGTATTTTTCGTACTCCTCAGCATGTCTTGTAGTACAATTACGTTTCAAATTGTATTCCTTGTGCACCGCAACTTTTTCAGTGTAAATGAGACACGTCGGGGTGCCCCTGTGTTCAACAAAGAAATATTGCACTCCCCACTTTTCTTGAAACTGTCTGTGCTCATCACCGACCTTTCTCTTCACGGCAGGCTTTGAAAGAGACATCTCTGGGGCTCTGTAATATGTTTTTCCACTTGGAATGAGTCTCGGGTTGATCTTTCACATTCAGTCGCGCGGGTTTGTGGCGCATGTGCACTTTCGCTCTCCGTTTCAATCGCGGAGATGGCTACAGACGCTGACACAGGCTGGATCACGGATCATAGCGCCTCATTCAGTTCTATGCTGAGAGCAGCGGAGGAGTGTGCGCGCCGAGCGGAGTGATCGGCCTCACGGCTTCTCCTCCGCCCAGCTGATTGGAGGAATGAATGAGTGAGTGAGCGAGGCACTGGACAGCCCGGCCGATGTCCCGCCCTCCAGAGCCGTATACCTCACCGTGATTGGTTCATTCAGCTCCGAACCAAAGTTCCCTCTAATTTTTTGTTGGTCTGAGCAGAAAGACAACCTCCCTGAGCGCACTGAGTACCAGTGTGAGCGACATCATCGGTACTCGGATGATTCGCCTAAAGACGTTTCACCGACGGACGTTTGACAGACGGGCAGGTCGCCGAATGGACGTTCCACCGAACGTTCATTCGGCCGAACGGAGGTTTCGCCGAAACGGGATTCGAACGCTCGCCCCGCCGGATCGTGTGTGTACAAGTTTTTCAACCTCGGCCCGCGGGCCATATACGGCCCGTTAGGATTTTTAATCCGGCCCGCCGCCGGTGTTGTCCAAATTATAGTAAAAATCAATGTTCGTCTACCATCAATGGCAGTCCGGGAATAAGCACTCTTGGGCAGGCAGATGTAGCAGAACCGAGCCGTAAAATGACAGCAATCGGGTCAAATCCATCCTAAAACAGCATTTAATGATTAAATACAAATACTGGATGATATCGCGATGGAGGCAAAAAAACGTCTATAGACGTCCATTCGCCAAACGGCTCAAAATGCTCTCAAATTCGGTCAAATCCAGCTGAAAACAGCGTTTAATGATTAAATACAAATACTAGTATTTGTATTTAATCATTAAACTAACAAATACTAGTACGACCTGTCCGTCTGTCAAACGTCCGTCGGCGAAACGTCTTTAGGCGAATCATCCGGTCACGACATCATCATTGCTCGCTATCGGCACACCAGTATCACACCTGCCACAAGCAGGTGCATGTCAATGTTCCCTCTAATTTTTCATGTAAAACATGCTGTAAAACAAGAAAAACATGAGTGGACAGAGCTACTGCCACTGGCTGCCACTTAAACGGCGCCATCATGGGGAAAGGGGTAAAAAAAAAAAAAAAAAAAAAAAAAAAAAAAAAAAAAATTAATCGATCTTTCATATTAAGACGGGGGCCGCAAATTATCGTCCCGAGGGCCGCAGTTGGCCCGCGGGCCGCAAGTTTGAGACCCCTGATTTAAAGCCTTGCAATATACAAGATGCTTACTGTGCAGTGATACTACAGATGGACGTAAATCCATTCTTGAAGTTATTATACAGTTAAAATTTAAGTGACAAAGAAATACAAGGTCTTGGAGCAGCTAGGTACTCATGGTAATTCTATGAACCAAACTCATAGCAAGAAGCGACATTTTGAATGTAGACACCAACTGGTTAGAAATGTGTTTGACCTTTTTCAAAAGACACATTGTGTGATTTCTTAATCCAATTAATGAAAGGTTTTAGTTTGAAGTGCTCTACCAGTTTCACTTAAAACCACTAAAGTATTTTTTCTCCTCTGTAAAACCAACTCAACAGGGCTCCTCAAATTCAAATGTTATAATCATGTTGGTAATATTCTGACAGTGGATAAGGGACTAAATCATTCATCTGTGTGTAAACGAACTCAACCTTAAAAAGGGGCAGCCTGTGCCTCAATCTGAGAGATTTATATTATTATGACATAGAAAGATATTTTGATGGTGTGTTCATATTCAATCTTGATAACAGGTGATGCTATATTCTGTAACAAGGCAGAAAAAAGTCTCGTTTTCTGTTGCATTTTTAAGCCAACCTATTGCCATAAGACAAAGCCAAAGCCTTGCCACTCAAGGAAAATGGAAACAGTCAGCTTCCCTTTTTTTATAAGATGGGCTTTCCTGTTGTTCATATGAACGTTGAAGTTCTCAATCTGCCATATTAACATATCAAACAATCCGGAAAGATCTCAAATTACCACATCGTGGGTACATCAAAAAGCCAATTGTATAAAATATTGTGGCTAAAGGCCTTCTTATTGCCCATATTTTGATCATAAAGAGCAGATAAATGTCCTTATTTCCAAGTTACAAATAAAAGAAGGAATCAGCGTTGAATCTTTTTTTTTTTTAAATGCTCATTGGGCGAATGGTCGAAAGAAAAGCTCCTGGCCCTCTGATAGAACACAACCCACAATTCTCTCAATTTATGTAGGCCACGTTTACACGACAACCACCTTAAGCATTAATGCACAAGTGGTGTGTTGCTGCTATTTTATTTCCATGTTTACACAAATGTGTGGAAATGCAAAAGTGCATGAAACCTCCTGTTGTGTGGTCCTACCATGTCTCTGCTTTCTCTCTTTTGTTGCATCTCTGGGGATCTAGAAATTTCACAGATGCACTGAATTGTTGTTCTCTAATTTGTTCGCTTAATGACTCTCTGTAATGGGCCTAGTCAACAGTTAGATTGAATCGTCTATAGCATTGACCACAGTTAAGCCACGTAGAAGATCGCTACGTGAACACCAAATTAGTACCAAATTTCCTATTTAAATGCCTCGAAATTCACACTATTGCAACAGCTTCCGCCGTCTTGATTCAACTGCACTGTAAACCGAATGATTTCGGTAACACGAGTGCATTGTGAATCATCCGAGTCAGAAGTTCTGACGAATGAGTCGTCTTGTGCGACTCCAGTGTGGCAATTGATTCTGAATCGATTGCATAGGTAGCCTCTATTGCTTTAACATTTTAATTTTTTTCATGAGGAAAGAAAGTATTATTAAAGCTGCCTAAACCACCAGTCTTTTGTTTTGAAACAATTCCTATAATTTCCAGGGTTGTTCTAAAGGAAGTAGGAGTACAGTCTTACCTCGATTATCGCAACTTCACTTATCGTCAATTCACTTCTTTGCAATTTTTTTCAGCTATTATTTTTTCATTTTTATTAAGTTCATAAAAATGTAAAAATCCTCAATGAAACTCGCAAGCGGAAGCCACTCCCATCTTCCGCTTGCTACTAGGACTCAGTACTACAGGAAAAAAAGGTAGTTATACAAGGGGTGACCCTATTTCACGATTTTTCAATTATTGCACCCATGTCTGGTCTACATGAACCGCGATATTCGAGGGATTACTGTACACAGCATTGGTAAGTCTTCAATATGCCTGCTCGTTATAAGCGCAAAATGGATGACAATTTGGATGAATTTTCTAAAAAGAAACCCAGACACTCACAGTTTATTGGTTCGTATTTGACGAAATATCCCATGTTGAAGCCGTCTCCAAAAGGACCAACATTTGCACATTGCACATCATGCAAGTGCGGGTTAGGGACCACCTGAAAAACGTATGGTAATGTTGCGGAAATTTGAATTTGCTAATAATTGATCAAGAAATTATACTTTGTTCACTTTTCATACTTATTTTCATCAAGCTGTACTTTTTCAATAGTTTGCAAAAACACAATATTACAATTAATGTAAAAACATAACAGTTTTTCGATTTTGTGCTTATCCCATTCACTCCTGATGAAAACATAAAACAAGGGTACTCCTGAAATGGGGTCGACAGAGGTTGGCAGCTCTGAAACACTGACGTCCTGAATATCTTTGCCCCTTTTGCTGGCAATACATATTGTAGCATTACCGTTACCTACTTTTTAAAGAACCGAAGTCAGACGTGAGCAGATGCCCACTTTTATATTGTCAACTGTTTAGACTAAAACAGTGCATTGTTTTCAAGATTTAAACAACAAGGATCTCTGGAAAAGTTTTTGCATTTTCACTGCTGTTACGTTTGACATGTAAATGGTCCTTGAGAGACCACTTTCTAGTGAATTGGATAAAGGCATTTTGTTTTACTCCACAGGAGAGCAGGAGCTTCCTGAAAGGGTTAATAGTGGCATTGAAGAATATATCCGCTGATGGTAGAGAGTTGATGGACATTGTGTATCTGAATGCAGTCATGACATCTTTCCTCACACTGATTGACAGTCTGAGTTTCTGTGCTGTCGTTCATCCGGTTACCAATGCTCGCAACTTTTCGCTCACGGGTTGTTTTATGTTCAACAAGCAACCGAAAGAGAAGCCTGCATGTATTTTTCTAAGAGATATGGATGCTTTTTCTTGGCAAACATTTTGTCTTCTCTCACCATTTGACTCTTCTTCATGCCCACGAATTAGCAAAAGACCTCCCAATGTGGGTTGAGCAATGAGCCGTAATTTGAAAGAGATTTGATTTGTTCTTGGTGCGGTATTATTTTAAGGTGTTTTATAATGTAAGATATTTTTGTAAGAAAATAAATCTCACTATTTACAGGACTATTCTTGTGGCATTTTGTTTTTGAGCAGTTTTGTAAAATGCTGATAAGGTAAGCACATTACATGCATTATGCTTCATAAATATTTCTTTACATATTACTGGCATTTAGAATGCAGAAACAGGGTAGCAAAAATGTTATATGGCAAACAGCTAGCGATGGGTAAGGGATTAGGTGCCTTCGGTGAAGGTGTACATGAGAGCACCCCCCTCCCGACTTTACAAACAAAATAACATTAACGTGAATACCAGCGACTTAAAATAGTACATTGTCTGTCTGTACTATATTAGCGTGACGTCATAGTTGGACCCAAATGCAGTGAAGCAGTCAAGGACTTGGAAGGAGTGCTCTCACAAAACTTTAATTACTTAAGGGCAGGAATCTTGAGAAAATAACAAGGACTTGGCCTCAAATTACAAATCAAACCTGAAGTGGTAAGCCACACGGTAACCAGGAACTTGTCATGGAAACTTGACATGAATCAAACAAGGTAGTTGATACGACCAAGACTAGCAAACACACCGCGGTTAAATAGACACAAAAGGGCTGATTACCATGTACACGCAACGCAGCTGGTTATGAAAGGAAGGGAAGCCCGGAGGGACACAAGAGGTGAAAAGCAAACAAACCTACCAAAACCCCAACTAACCCTAACACCTGGACTACCGTGCAGCAACTGGACATGTCAGTGTATCTTAACAAAATGATTTTACTAGGCCTATAAACTCACATAAATTAGTTTACAAACCTAACCCAGAGGTGCGTGAAGATAGCTAATGCTATTTTCATTTAACACAATGATAGACATGCCTCATCCCTGGGCCCATTTTTTCCTCCTACTCATTGCTGTCTTAAAGCAGCACCCGAGTGCTTGGACTTTTTAAAAACAATACGAATATGATATTTGTCCACCATATATACATACATACATACATACATACATATATATATATATATATATATATATATATATATATATATATATATATATATATATATATACATCGGCTTGACATGTTGAAAACAATACGAATATGATATATATATTTTTTTTCCCATCTTTAGTCCCTTGTTTAGGTTGAAGATAAACGATGACACATACACACACAAGTAGCACAGTTTTAGACAACCTTCTGATCGCAATTTTGTTCATCTAACAGCCAGGGTTTAAGTTGATTGGTGAAGAGGTTCAGAGACGAGAGTTCACGAAAGGACATTGGTATTGAGATCCAGGTATGTGAGGCACGGACAGAGAAGGTGCTTTGGCAGAATGCACTCTTTTTAAAAGGAAATACACAATCACCTCTAGAGCTCGCCCTTGTTTATGTGTTTTTTGTGATAGCTTTGTGATATAAGATTTTGTAAACTAAGGTGGTATCTGCATATTTAACAGTATTGGCGCAGTTCAGGCGTTTGTGTTTTTTTTAATATCTTAAAGTTGTGGTACATTTTTGGTTTTCTGTCCAATACTTTTAGAGCGTGCTTATAAATAATCGTTTCAATTGCTTTTAGTGTTGTTTTGCAGGCCGATGACCAACTTGTTAGGTAGTAAGTCATGTGTGATATGATTATTGTGTCAAAATACAGTTTTGCTGACCCAGGTGTTAGATTGTTTCTAATGAAACTAAAATTGGACAAATTTAATTTAATTTTATTCAGTGTTTTGTGCCCTGAGCTAATGGAGAGGCACTGTTAAAGTTAGCCTAAAAAACACAAACTCAGAAATGTGAAAACATTTTAGCATCTTGCACCAATAAAAACTGGACCGTGGGCCATAGTTAGCCCATGAGTTCTATTTTGAACATCAGTTGTGTGTATATATACATACTTATTTGTTACATTTTTTTCAGATAAAAATCTCTTTGACTTCCACTTTTTTCTTATATTAAGAGACTTGAAATATATAGCAACTTTAGTCAAAATTAATTGAAAATCCGGGACTAAATTTGGAAATTCAGATTGATGAATTTAAATTTCTTAACCATATATAAACATTGCATTCATACCTTGCTTTCTTTTTTTTGTACTGTGGACACAAATACAGCAATAAGTGGGCTTCCTGTGTGTGGTTCCAGTTTAATCTAGGTCTACATTGTCTTTTCCTGTGCCTGTGCTTACTACTGCTACAAACCGAATATGGGATGAATAAAGGTTCATCTAATCCAATTGTTTTCCTGTCCAACTCAATTATATTTTGGCTTTCATATGATGTACTTCTCAATATATAGTCAGTAAATTCCTGACATCATTAGCCCATGATGACGCTCTACCATGTGCTCGACGACTGAGCGCTGCCTTGACGTCAGGGCTACAGCTGTGTTGACTCTGCGCATGCGTGTTAATGTCCCGACTCAACCGTCTGCTTTGTTGGGACTATTATCGACGCTGCTGGGATTGAGAACGTCTCTATTTTTTGTAAACAAATAATGGAGTAGAGTATTGGACTAGCTACTCTTTTGACCCCACGTTCATCCTTTCGATAGCAGCTCGCACTTTTTCTGTGTTTTTGACTCTGAAGACTAGTAAAGCGAGGAGCTCCTGTATATAAACAAAACGCAGCGCGAGCTGCTTTTAAGGTGGCACGTCATTAGCGACAGCTGGAACAAGGAGAGCAGGCTGCCAGGCCCGCTTGATACTCGGCGAGCCGTACATGCAAAGCCTCGGTGTCCAGACATGGAAGTCTTTGCTCGACCTCGACGGGAGTAAAACTCCGTAACGAGCGAACATGAAAGAACAGGGCCGTTTGTTGTCTGGCCGGCAGCTCCTGGCGAGTAAAAGAGGGGGCGACTGTCTCTGCTGCTGCCCTGGCTTGGCTGTGGAGAGAGGAGATCTTTTTAGCGAGAAGGGTGATCCCAGGCCCCCCGGTTTTCTACCCCGGTCCAAATAGTGCCGAAGCCGACCGAGGTGCGTAATGGAAACGGTGGGCAGATTCGAGTTCAGTCGGAAGGACCTGATAGGACATGGCGCATTTGCGGTCGTTTTTAAAGGCAAACATCGAGAGGTGAGTGTCGATTCTGACAACAACAGCACCTCTAAACCACAACACAACGTGTATGTTTTCTGTATGTAAGGTTGGCGATAGCATTATCTATGCATTATCCAAGAAAAAAAACGACAATTATCGCAGGCTCTATCTAGCTTATGCTAGCCATTCCTTGTTTGTTTTCGTCGGTGGGACCTTAAGAGGCCTAGCTGTCCGAACAGAATGTTCTTTAGCATAACAATTAGGTATACACATACCCTAAGATATGAAATAAAATTGCTGTCATCACTTTAAATGCGATGTTATGCCCAACAACTGCTTAGATGGCCACGCATTTGCATCTTATTTTAGAGGCATTTGGTTTGCATGATGCGCGAGGCGGTTATAAACATGTCGAAACATGTTCTCCAGCTGTTGTGATCGTAATTTTCGCGATTATTAAGAAGCAACCCGTTTTACAAATAAAAACAAAACATAGAGAATTTAGGCGTAACTATTATACAGGGCGTTATAACAGATTCGTTCATGTTTTAAACACAATTGGACTAAAAAAACATGCACAAACAAATAAACAAACACAACGACAGCATCAAGCCAGTGTTGCACGTTGCTGGTAAACATTTATTTTTCACTGCTCATCACAAGGGTCTTGCATCAGAACACAGGAAGTGTTGTAAAGAAAAACAAGAGAACATTCGCACGTTTGTTCCACTTGGCAAGCGATTATGTAATGTGGTCGGGGACCGAGTTTCACGTTGATCCCCCCACCTCACAAACCCCAGTCAGGGGAGGAGCTAGCATATATCAGGGCTACCAACCTCCGTCAACCCCATTTCAGGAGTACCCTTGTCCCATTGGAGTATTTCCAGAGTAAATGTGATTCACACAAAATCAATATAAAATGTAAAAAAAAAAAAAGCATAGGATAAGGTGAGAAGTTCAGTCATCCGGGAGGGGCTTGGAGTGGAGCCGCTTCTCCGGATCAAGAGGAGCCAGATGAGTTGGCTGGGGCATCTGATCAGGATACCCCCTGGTCGCTTCCCTCGGGAGGTGTTCCATGCACGACCCACCGGGAGG
Source organism: Stigmatopora argus (assembly GCF_051989625.1). Taxonomy (NCBI): domain Eukaryota; kingdom Metazoa; phylum Chordata; class Actinopteri; order Syngnathiformes; family Syngnathidae; genus Stigmatopora; species Stigmatopora argus. The sequence goes on from NC_135402.1 coordinate 11,595,942, forward strand.
ATTTTCATCAGATAAAATGAGACCTGTATACTTGCTATCTTGGTGCACGTCTGTTGTTGTCATCAATTAATGCCTTTTTAGTGCTTCTCAGAATTATTAAACAGAGGGCACTTAAATTTATACATCTTTGTGTATTTGTCAGAAACACGACTGGGAAGTGGCAGTAAAATGCATCAACAAGAAGAACCTGGCCAAATCGCAGACATTGCTTGGGAAGGAGATCAAAATACTTAAGGTATGATGGAACTTTTCCTACTTCCAGTACTATTTTCTTTATTATCATCATAGTATTATGTCACAACTTCAAAAAAAAAAAAGGTAGTTGCCTGTAAAAGTCAATGCACCAATTGTTTTTTAAAATACACATCAATTAAAACTCCCTTTTCTACAGGAACTCAAGCATGACAACATAGTTGCTTTACTGGACTTTCAGGTATGTAATCAAAAGCTTCTGTGCTGTTAACACACATTATCATGCCACACCAATTTCATGTCAATGTAAGCTAGACGTGAGATCTGTAGCCCGAGCCCAAACACGACTCGACCCTAACTCCGATCTAAAATGTCAATCATCACTTCGGGTTCGGGTCGGGCTGGGGTTCTATCTCGTTGAAAAAAAATGTATACTAAAACGATGTGTGGTCTCTCTCGCGACTACTATATGTTTATAAAAAAATATACTAAAACAATGTGTAAATACTAAACTAAGGAATACTTGTTATAAAGTAAATAATTTGGATAGAGAAGGCGTTGTAATGTAATTGGAGGCGGAGCCGCAGAGTCGGAGCATGCTCTGCGCATGTCACGTGAACCCCGCCCTCTTAATAATCTTCCTCTCCGCAATATGGAGAAGCAAGAAGTCATGGATAAACTAAAGACAGGAGAATTGAAAAGACAAACATGCACCAGGAAGAGTGAATTGTGGAAAAGCTTCAAATTGTTTTTTAATATGCGACAGAAACTTGCGTTGGCTTCGCTGAATGTAGTCAATGCAAAGCATTGTCTTTTGTTTTGGAATGTTTCACTTCCGGGTTTTTTGATTGAACTCAGTCATTGATTACATGTCTGCCCACATGACCGGCCGGCTCTGTCAATGCCCTGACAGTTCTCCTAATTTCGTGCATTTCTGTTTTGTAACACTTTGAAGGCTGAAATTTGCTGCTTAGTGTTAGAATATGTATGTGCCTTTTTAAAAATAGCGGTATTAAGTTCTGAGGTCCGCAACGAGATAGTGCTTAAGGAATCAACAGTCACAGGTGGTTGCAGCCTAGAAACCTGCATTGGCATTTGTGTGGCCTTGACACACATGCACACCCAGCCTGTCACAGTCATGGCGACCTGACATGCATTTTCAATGCTGTACGTGTCAGCCAACATATTGGGCTGGTCTTTAAAAGTTATCCCAAATTCATAAACGTACACCAATTATTTTGTGACATTTTACTGTGATTTTTTAAGAACATGCCAGCTAGCTCGTTGGCCCTATTTTTTTCTTTTTGTGTTTAAGCGGTCAACATCAAACTGTCAGGACTTGATTTTAATTTTAATTTCATGTATGAGACCTAACAGGAGGAACACCTGCTTTTGTGTTGCCCTTTCAAAACCATACAGCGATGCTATTTGAGCAGGAATGTTGATATCGTTACATTGCGTTACATTATGTCAACCGACTTGGAAACATACTAAGGTGGCTCTTGTACGCTATGGAATTTTACATATTAGACCCTTAAAACTATGCAACTCATTTTACTTGTTCAAATGTCCTAAGCAGTAGTAAAAAAAAAATTGCTTTATTTTTTTGTTTTGTCCGTTTCTGATATGCAGTTTTCGTGCAATTTAGACGGCACAATGGTCATGACCTTTGACACATTAATTTTTCAAACATCCCACAAGTTGAGTCAGCTTCACTTTTCAAGTGAATCAATTAAAAGTTCATCTTCAAAATGTGAATATTGGTCATGGTAGTGTAAACAGACAAAATGAATCACAGGTCTAAGTCTTCTTCAAATATAAACAAAAATAATATAACAAAACTGCCAATGTGATTGCATTATTGGATGGCCCATCAAACTGCAATGTTGTTTCAATTCAAACCAATAATCTATGTAATCTTGTTTTTCATGTTGCTGCCTTATGTAGTTGTGTCAGCACATTTTGGGCCTATTTGCATTTGGGTTAATCAAGATGTTCAGTAAACTGTTTTGATTGACTTTGCCAATTTAACAGTTTTCCTCACAATGGCCGTAGTCAGTATTGCTATGGAACTGCAACTTTACGTGCTGGTAACATGACAGTTATACAAATGCTTGAAAGATATTGTTTATTTCAAGTGTGGTTAGGGCCGACAGGCACAAATGACTCTGTACATTTTTGATGTCAATGTCACTAGAAAAAATACAAAACCACAATAAACAACACACTTGAAAATTTGTTAAGATGCAAATGAAACTTGTGAGTTCCGTAAGGAGTTGACCGTATGATTCATGTAAACAACAAGAATACAAAAAATTAAAAAGCAGCCTCTGGAGTGTGACTCTTCCAGACCACAGTCATCTGTTGCCATGTGATAAGAGTTTGTTTTTAACATGCCCCCACGTTGTCTCACACAAACCACACAAGTAAGAGCGCTGCAGTCATTTAGTCTAATGGTGAATACTGGGATAAAAGGTCAAACACCCAGTTTTAAGTTCAACCTTTTTTTAAATCACTGTCTGCGTGTATATGGGCTTGAGTCCGTTGAGGCACGTAACCTAGTGAACTGGCCTTCATTGCATGTTTTTAAAGAGAGATTCTGAGTTCGAAGTTGAAATAACCAGTTTTATTGAAATCAAACTGTATAATGTTTGAAATAACTTAGACATTTTTTTAATCTGTCAATTTAAGAACCACATGTTCATGTGTTTGTCTGCCTATGACATGTTTTCTTCCCATCCCCTCACTCTTAACATCTCCCCTCTCTTTAGGAAACCGCAAGCTCAGTGTACCTAGTAATGGAGGTAAGCAAGCCTCTCGTGGCCTTTGGCCTTTGTTTCCTCAGTGATGTGCGGTGTCAGCGTTTGTGCTAAAATTAGGCCCACCCTCGGCCATCAAGAGCAAGCACCCACACACTGCATTCAGTACAATACAGATGATTGTGTTTGTATGTTTACCTCACACATTTAAACAGGTTGAACAATCATGAATAATAGCACCCACATGATGTTTTATAATTCCAGAATCCCCCCCCCCCCCCCATCTTTCTCATGAGAAGGCTTTGCAAAGCGCTTTTATAATATATTTTTGTCCGCTTTTTAGTGCACCACATGCTTTGACTGATTTGCACCGTTCCTACTTTTAAAAAGTGCCGCAGTCCTTTTAAAATTTTCCCCAAACATTCCTGGTTGCGCGGAAAACACGTAATTTGTTTTTAAATTCCAGCTAAGTTTTAGTCCTATTCACATAATGCATACCAGGACTAAAATGCATTTTGAGCAAGAATGTTGAAGGCGGTTAATAGTATTTACACCACTCATGGAGAAGCAGTGGGATGACATACCTGTGGAGGTAGGGAGGTGTTTAGCAAAGTTAGCTCTAATGTTTTTAACAGAGTTGTCTATTACAAACCTACAAGAGAAGATGACAGGGGCATGAAGAAGTGTAATAGTGCGCATCTTTAAGAGGAAGGGAGACGTACAGAGTTGTGAAGAATATAGGGATATAAAACTAATGATTCACACAATAAAGTTATGGAAGGAGGCTAGACTAAGGTAAGAATTAAGTATTTCTGAGCAGTAGTATGGTTTTATGCCGAGTAAATATATACCACAGATGGAACATTTTCGTTGAGTACAGGGAAGGTCATAAGGAGCTGATGTGGGTCTTTGTAGATCTTAGGAAAGCCTCTGATAGGGTACTGCATAAAGAAGTCTGGAGTATCAAAGAAGTAATGTTGTATGAAAAAGTTTGGGCACCCTGATCGTTTTCAAGATTTTCCTTCATAAATCATTGTTTGTGCGGATTAGTAATTTCAGTTAAATATATCATAGCAGACAAAAAATGTGATATTTGAGAAGTGAAATGAAGTTTATAAAATGTACAGAGTGCAATAATTACTTAAACTAAAGTAGGCAGATGCATAATTTGGGCTCTCTTGTTGTTTATTGATTTGAATACCTATTGCACTAATTATCGGAACATAAAATTTGTTTGGTAAGCTCATTGACCCTTGACCTACATACACAGGTGGAGCCAATTATTCCACACAGCTCACAATTAGGGTTGAGTGCACACTTCCGTTAAACACTTCAAAATAAGAGCATATCATGTTCAAAAGAAATGCCGTCACTCTCACATACAGTGGGGCAAATAAGTATTTAGTCAACTACCAATTGTGCAAGTTCTCCTACTTGAAAAGATTAGAGAGGCCTGTAATTGTCAACATGGGTAAAACTCAACCATGAGAGACAGATAGTGGAAAAAAAACAGTAAATCACACTGTTTGATTTTTAAAGAATTTATTGCCAAATTAGAGTGGAAAATAAGTATTTGGTCACCTACAAACAAGCAAGATTTCTTGCTGTCAAAGAGGCCTAACTTCTTCTAACAAGGTCTAATAAGGTCACCATTCGTTACCTGTATTAACAGCATCGGTATAAAAGACACCTGTCCACACCCTCAGTCTCTCACACTCCAAACTCCGATTTGGCCAAGACCAAAGAGCTGTCGAGGAACACCAGAGACAAAATTGTAGACCTGCACCAGGCTGGGAAGACTGAATCTGCAATAAGTAAAACGCTTGGTGTAAAGAAATCAACTGTGGGAGTAATTATTAGAAAATGGAAGACATACAAGACGACTGATCATCTCCTTCAATCTGGGGCTCAATGCAAGATTTCACCCTATGGCGTCAAAATGATAACAAGAACGGTGAGCAAAAATCCCAGAACCACACAGGGGGACCTAGTGAATGACCTACAGAGAGCTGGGACCACAGTAACAGTAACTGCAAAGGGATCCGGACAACTGATCTGTGTAAAGGAAAGAATGAATGGGGCCATGTATCGAAAGATTTTGAGTGAAAAAATCTTCAATCGGCAAGGACATTAAAGATGAGGCATGGCTGGGTCTTTCAGCATGACAATAATTCCAAACACACAGCCAGGGCAACAAAGGAGTGGCTTCATAATAAGCATTTCAGAGTCCTGGAGTGACCTAGCCAGTCTCCAGATCTCAACCCCATAGAAAATCTGTGGAGGGAGTTGAAAGTCCGTGTGGCCCAACAACAGCCCCAAAACATCATTGCTTTAGCGGAGATCTGCATGGAGGAATGGGCCAAAAATACCAGCAACAGTATGTGAAAAGCTTGTGAAGAGTTACAGGAAACGTTTGGCCTCCATTATTGCCAACAAATGGTACATAATGAAGTATTGAGATGAACTTTTGGTATTGACCAAATACTTATTTTCCACCATGATTTGCAAATAAATTCTTTAAAAATCAAACAATGTGATTTTCTGTTTTTTTTTCCACATTCTGTCTCTCATGGTTGAGGTTTACTCATGTTCACAATTACAGGCCTCTAATCTTTTCAAGTAGGATAACTTGCACAATTGGTTGTAGACTAAATACTTATTTGCCCCACTGTATATAATATCATATTCTACACTCAAATAGCATTATAAAAAAATTTGATTGGCGAAAATGAAATAATTTGGCTTTCAATCTTGACAACATGAGCAGGAAAATGACCATTTATTTCATTTGAATATGAGGTTTATTAGATTACACTCATATTAGTGGTTAGATTTGTTTCTCGAAAAAATTGATATCGCATTTCGGCAGTAATTTGTGAGACTATCACCTACTAAAATTTGTTATCGCGACGTGTCTAATGCTAAACATATATTATTATGCTGCTTGGTGGTGCTAGTTTTACACTGCACTTTCTTTTTACTCTGCAGTACTGTAATGGTGGTGACCTTGCCGACTACTTACACTGTAAGTGAAGCATTTCAAACGCCAATATGCGATATTGACAGTATACATATTCATTTTTGTTCCTTTACAATATTTTTTTTCCAAAGCGAAAGGCACGCTGAGTGAGGACACGATTCGCATTTTCCTGCAGCAGATTGCAGGCGCCATGAGGGTCCTGCAGGCAAAAGGCATCATCCACAGGGATCTCAAACCCCAGAACATTTTGCTCTCTTATCCGGCAGGACGCAAATCCCATTCCAACAACACCTGCATAAAAATTGGTACGTTGGGTTACTGTATTACTGTTGCCCCAAGTCTCCATTGAAGTCAAAATATAACAAAGCAATAGTTAAATTGAAGTTTGGGGCAACGTTGTGAGACCTTACTTCCGGAGACCCCCCCCCCCCCCCCCCCCTCCCCCTCAAGCTACCATAAACATCTGTTTAAGAAAAGAAAGAAGTACAATTTACAAGATTTAGCTTTAATGATCATGATACCATTTGTGTTGCATATGATTTTTGAAATTATATAACACTGTGGATTAATCTAAAGCTGACCTTTACTCTTTCCAACAGCGGACTTTGGTTTTGCCAGGTACCTTCAGAACAACATGATGGCAGCAACTCTCTGCGGGTCACCCATGTACATGGTAATGAATGAGCACTAGCACAATACGTGTCACAGAACAAGCGCAGTGGAAAGCTGCATTTATTGTTACAAAAATGTCTCGATCACATTTTAGTTATTATTTTGGAGTGCCATGATAAAGACTTCTCTTTCCTCACAAGGCACCAGAGGTCATCATGTCCCAAAACTATGATGCCAAGGCAGATTTGTGGAGCATAGGGACCATTGTGTTCCAGTGTCTGACTGGGAAGGCTCCCTTCCAGGTAGGTGCAAGGATGCTGTGGGTAAACACATTGCCTAAAGTTAATAGTGGGCCAAAAGTCACAATGAAATCATACTGAATCTTAAAGTTCAATAGGGAGGCGAAAATGCGACGCCAAATGTATGCTAATGTTGTTTGCCGCGGTTTTGTTTTGCCAACAGATTTTATAGGTCAACTTTGAATGTTATGAAGTGTCAGTTTAATAAGTGGTAAAATACCCTTGATGCAGTTTAGTTGGGCCAGGAAAAATCATATCGCCTAAACCTCATTTCAAACATTTTCCTGGACCCTCTACGGAGCAGTTTTATATTATTGTGCCTCATCCTTGCTCTGTATCCTTATTATTTTTTTGTCAGTATCTTTGCCTCTCGCACACCATACTCAAATACATATATTAAATACCGTATTTTCTCGATTATAACACGCAGATTTTTGCTATATAATTAATTCCAATAGATGGGGTGCGTGTTATAATCAATAACTAAAATAAATTACAAATTTTCGATCGAAAAAAGCATTGTCAAACTCACTTTGACGCACGGACATTGTGCAATTTCCAACTTTGAATTCAAAATACACGCATATTAAAGATCGTCAAGCCTCACAAACATCTTAATCCTGCATTAATAAGCTGGAAAGTAGAATGGCGATAGAGACAAATGGTCAACGCCAATATTTTTACTGTAACAGCATAAAAACACCATGAACTTACCGTCAGTAGTGCAAAATGGAAGCGTCCATTTTGTATTGCATTCCAGCTCGCTGATTGGCTGATTTTCGGAGCCTGCCGCGCTCGGTACGATTATAAATTTTCGGTTTTACGTCATCTCGTAAAGCCGATCGAAAATCGGAAAGCCGAGACCACCACTGCCCCCCTCTAGCCTCGTACTCGTCTCAGTTCACCCTCTCAGTTCAGTTTTGGACATTGTACAAGCAACATGGCATCAAAACGAGCAAGTTATACCGCAGCGTTCAAAAGAAAAGTCATCAAAGTGGCAGAGGAATTGGGCAACAGAGAAGCTGGAAGAAAATTCGATATTAGTGAAGCTAACATCCGTGGTTGGAGGAAGAAGAAAGACTCATTATTGAAAGAAAAAGCAACAGCAAAAGCATCAGGACGTGGAAGAAAAGCAATGTTCCCAGAGTTAGAGAAAGAACTTCTTAAAACGATTGCTGAGAGAAGAGCTGCAGGGTGTGCCATCAACACAGTCGAGCTGCGTATCCTCGCCCTGAAAATCATGAAAAAAACCAACAAGGATTCCGGCTTCAAATCGTCTGCATGTTGGTGCTATAAGTTTATGCAACGGCACGACCTATCTGTAAGAAAGAGAACGTCAATTGCCCAAAGGATGCCGGAGGACTACGGGAAATTTTAGGTGCGCACTATATTCGATTACTGCGTTTTTCCAGATGTTTTTGGCCCAAAATTACCTGCGTGTTATTTTCGAGTGCGCGTTAAATTCGAGAAAATACGGTATATAAAATGGTTGAAAATACTAAAACTAATAAACTTTTCTGTCATCTTTAGGCTAGCAGCCCCCAGGATCTTAGGATGTTTTATGAGAAAAACAAGAATCTGATCCCCAAGTAAGTAATGGAGAGAATATCATTCTTTTGTTTTGTCTTTATGTAAAGCATTATGTCGCAAACCTGTTGACATTTTACATAAATGAAGATGGAAGATTTACGCAGGCCTGTGTAATGTTTCCATTATTTGCCTTTGCACTTACCATTCCTCCACAGTGGAGATGATTTTTGTGTTATCTTTCCCAGCATTCCCAGAGAGACTTCCACTCATCTGAGGCACCTCCTACGGGGCCTGTTGCAGCGCAATCACAAGGATCGCATGGACTTTGGTAAGTGAAAAATGGATGCAAAATTAATTATATGAGGAAGAAATGTCACAAGAAAACAAGTACCATACACAAAATAGAGTATCAATTGCGGCACGGCGGATTTCATGACTTGTCATCAAGGTATTTTGAGGGATTTAGTGGTATTACGGCAGACATTCGGAAGTACCGACATGAGGTCAAAGAAGGAGCCTCGATGAATGCGTTTCCTTTCCTGAATATTAGGACAGCTCTAAAGGGGTTTTGGAACTTCTCCTAGCTCAGCCGAAATCAAACATCTCAAAAGCCAGACCTGTCGGTCATTTATAGTGTGTCAGCCATATTTGTGTGGCCTCCGCACATTGAAGATAGGCAGAAAACATAACTTTTCTGGGTTTTATATTTTGCAGTGAGAGTGCTGATTTTTCCTCATCTACCGTATTTACTCGCATATAAGCCGCACCCTTAAAATTGCCTTAAAATGTTTAATTGTACGATTTCTCATGTATAAGCCTCCCCCTGATTGCCAATTTTCACCTCCATGTTCATGGTTTCCCTATACAATTGTTACTTTGAAGGGAAAATCCTAAGAATTATTTGTATTTCTGAGATACTGTATGAATCAAAAGCATATTAATAGGGTCAATATCATAAGTTGATATGCCTGTCTTTGTAAATGCAAAATATCCAATTATTAAATTTGAAAAAAGAAATGTCTATCTGTCTATCGATGAGAACCTGATGCTTTCTAATTACAGAAATTACAATTTTCTTACCAGAAGTTTAAGCTGTTGTGGCAGCCATAGTGCTTCTAATGTCAAAATATCTCAATTCTTCTGATTGTTTATATTACTCCAATAGTTGTCACTTTCGAACAAGAAATTAAACGGAAAAAAAACAGTTGGAATTTTTTTTTTCAAAATCAAGGCTACTTGCGTCTGGCCAGTCAGAGCACATTTAACTAAGTTTAGATGGCAGCGCCCTAGCTAAGATGGCCGCCCCCCACCTAGGTAAGATGGCTGTGCCCCGAGCATGCAGTGATGGGAACCCGAGTTTTTTCACGTTTTATGCAAATACGTGTTTTTTTTCTTGAATTTCATTCATAGACGTCAAAATATTTTTGCGTTTTATCTCTTTATCTTTTCTCTATTTTGAAATAAATGACCGTATTGGGGCAGTCACTTGTGTCGTGATGTCACGACGCCACTGCGCCATTTTGCTGTGACGTCATGGTGTCATGGCGGCGTCAACTTGCAGTTTCGTGCATGTCGTGTTTTTATGCGCACATAAGCCATACCCCAGATTCGGTCATTTTTTGTCCGATAAAAGCGGCTTATATGCGAGTAAATACGGTAGTTCCTACAAAGGCTAGATTAGATTCAAAGCAACTGGGCATGTTTCTTTCATTCTACATGACATGCAATTTTTTTCTTTCTCATCTTTTTCCTTTTTTGGGGTTTATATGTGGTGGGCTGCTAGCATATGCGCCACACACACGGCAAGTTAGCAACAAGCACTGTGCAACAGAGTTTGCTCATGTAATGACTTTGTCCCAAAATGAGACACTCATTAAACAAAGTAAATTCAAACAAATCACTGCGTTCAGGGGGCAGGGGTGTGGCCCTGGAGATATAGAGCATTTGAATTGTCTCTGAGGAAGAATGAGATTAATAAAAAGCAAAGTAACATTTTCAAAATATTCATGCACGAGACCATCATGATCAAAGATATTGCTTGTAGTTTCATTTCACAGTACGAAAATTGTAAATCCATAAAAAGTTTAACTTTTTTTTACTTACTTAATATTGATCATATTTTAAAAGTGTGCCATCTTTGGATGGATTGCTAATTAAAAAACTAGAAAACATTTAATAATAATTATGAGGATCTTGAAGTCAACCTGTAAACTCTAAAATAAGGAATTGTTTAAAAATTGTGACACTCAAGTTTCATGTAGTGGTGCAAAGTAGATTGGAGTAAGGCCTGTCAATTAGCAATAACTGAAGCGGTACATTTGTGGAAGCGGCTCCTCCCCCGAATATCGCTAAGATTCTTCTGTTGTCTATGTATTTCAATGAGATGGAGTTTAAATCTAACCCTCGGGCTTTGTTTGCCTCTATGATCTGAATTTCCATTGCACCTTTTTCCTATTATTTAAATAAGGCAATTAAAACATGGGCTGGCAATGACAGCGATAAACATGCAATCCATTTTGACTGGAAGAGGCTAGCAGCCAATGATTGCCAAAGTATGTATTATTTTGTCCGTCACTAACATGTAAACTGTAAAAGTTGTAAAGATCATGGCCAGTGACGGAGTGTTAAGAGTCAAAATGGATTAGACGTCTATCGCTATCAATGGCAGTGAATGAGTTTTAATTCGGTGATTGAGTGATAATTTTGTGATCCTGTACAGGGAACTGTTTTGTTACAACAGTTGTGTTGCAATAAAGGCATTGGGATTCAAGACAAAATAATAGAAATATGTGATAAACTGTGTTCTCTACAGATGAGTTTTTTTCACACCCCTTCTTGGAAGCCACCAGCTCATCCATCAAAAAGAGTAAGTCAGAATGTTTGCAGTACAGATAGATGCTATTTGCCTTTGTGAATGTTCTTGTCTATTACATGTTATTTAACATTTTAATCTTTTTAATAAAAGTAAAAAAAAATGAAACATTTATTTATCTAATGAAATGTGCATGTTTTTTGTCCTAGCAACTCCAACTGTAACCATGACGTGCTTTCCAAGTTCAGCTTCAGCCAGCTCTTGCAGCAGCTCTTCCACTTCACACCTCGCCTCTCCACCGGTTTGTTTTCAAAGTACCCGCCATCTAAGTATAAATAATTAACAAAAGTCTTTGTCGTGCTAAGAGGTCAACCGGGTTCACACCTAATTAATCTCCTCTCATTTGCACTCGAATGTTATGTTGCCTCTCTTTATACTTTGTTTTTATATTACCTTTCACACTACTATATTCACATTCCAGCAGTCCCTTGGGGATGGCCAACATTTGCGCGCAAAGGCGATGGCCTCCCCCACCCAAGAGGCTTCTGGGTTTCACTTCAAGGATTCATCCGGGGGAGGCGGCAGTAGCAAGAACTCCTCCTCCTGCGACACAGACGACTTTGTCATCGTGCCGGCTCATTTTAACAGTAAGCAAGAGCAAGAATTTTCTTTGGATGCCACAGAGCAGTTAAATTTTCCCTATAAGAGATACTAAAAGTATATATAATAGGTAATAAATGTTTAAGATATGTGGTTATCTCCTATAGCGGCTGAGCTGACGGGTGAGAGTAAAGTGCTGCAGGATAGTCTCATGAACAGCGGGTAAGGAGATTGACTTTTGTAGGTGGACAATAAAGCCATAAAAATGGAGTGTTTACAAATTACAGTTATCTGGTTTGCATAGTAAAGCATTGCCTTCTCTTCTTCGCAAGCTCTATGCTGAATTCTGCTGGTTTGTGTGTCCAAGCCAAATCCCCGCCACACTCACCCTCCTATAGTGGCTCCCCCAGTCGTGTCAGGTAATGATCCAGGGCTGAGTAATGTTTTTTTTGTCAATTTGTTGCCTTAATCGGGGTTTCTGCAGGTCCTTAAGCATATACTGTATTCTCTGCACTATAAGGTGCACCTTCAATGAATGGCCTACTGTAAAATTTCTTCAACATATAAGGCGCACCGGATATAAAATAGTGGTGATTATGGTGGCAGCAGCTGTGGTAGTACCGTATTTTCTCGCATATACACTAGTGTACCATGGCACAATGGTTTGGAAATACTGATTCAGAGTTTAAACCAGCCTACCCTGTATGTTTTGTTTTGGGATGTAAGCCTGGGGAGAACATGCAAACTCCAGACAGGTGGACCAACCTGGATTTGAACCCAGGACCTGGGATTGAACCCTTGATCTCAGAATTGTGAGGCCGATGTGCTAACCTGGCAAAATTTTGATGAAACATTTCAATTTGTTTTAAAATTCATTTTTATTTTCTAAATATTAAAAAATGTCAAATTTACTGTTTTTTTACATTCCTGATTGTTTTAAATTTAAAATGAGAAAACATTCACCGTAAAATCTTTAGATTCCAATGACCGTGCTAAACGTCAAATCCATTTTTCCTTTGAGGATGGCAACAATCTTTTGCTAGTCAATGGCAGCCAATGATTTAAATGAGTGTTCTTTTAAATAGTTAAATGATCTATGAATAGAAAGTATGTGAGGGTATGTCACAATCAAACCAGTGGATGAATCGCAGAGTTTTTAATGCTTAACATTAAATACGAAATCTAAACCCAATTTTAAATGGATAAGAGCACTAGAAGTATGCTGACTTTTTCTTTTTTAATTTTAGTTTTTGCCACTGGGGCTGAATAGGATAAGCAGTATTTTCAAAATATGGATGCAATTTCTTGAGTTTTAAAGTAAATTGTTGCATCCTGGGGGAATGCAATGTGGTCATTTAACAATGCCGCCATACACGTGGATGGCATGCACCCAAAACGTTCTGTCATTTCTAAGAATTCTTTTTTGTGTCATTCTTTCTATCTGATGTGCTGTTACTGGCAGGTCCAGTGATTCTTCAGTTAATAACTGTGCTGGCCCAAGTGGAAACCACGGTCACTCCCAGCCCATCCCAGTTCCCACTCAGGTGCACAACTACCAGCGCTTGGAACAGCAGATCTATACTACCAAACAGGAAAGCTCACCCAGGTGTGTTTCTACAAATATACATGCTGAACAGATAAAATCATCCATCCTGGGCTGGATTTACAATTGTACTGGGCCTCATCAAAGGAGCATGTATACTATTTGTAGGTTTTAACCTTATTGAACCCGACATTATTAGGCTGTCCACTCTGGTGAATCGTTGTAGCAGCGGAAGTCCGTTGGGCTTTGGTAGAACTGGGCCTTCCCCACCTTACGGAACTGTGGCTGCTACTCGAAGGCTGTCGCTGGGAGGAGCAAGACCATTTCAACTCTCCCCTCAAGGTAGCTTGGAGGCTTTTAATATTTTAATGGTAAAGCTTCCTTCACTTTAATTACTTTTATAATAAACAATTACAGCATGATAGATCACATTCTAAGAAACAACCTGATGTCCTCTTTATAGTGGAGAGCATCGTGCCCCACTATGTAACTTGTATATACCGTCCGTCATCCTTCTCCATTTTGCTGCTTCAGCATTCGTGGCTTCAGTCTATCACAGTATTTTATATTAAGTATCCAAATCAAAAATGTTGAACCTCAGTGAGAGTGGATTTTTTTCTGAAATACGACCTCCTGGTGACCTTACGGCGGATGGCGTCGCCTATATCCGAAAGTAGTGCTCTGTGCGGACAGGACGGCCAGGAACCCCGTGAGGGTAAATTTTTCCAGAAGTGTGAGCTCCAGGCCACCTTATCCGAAAATAGTGCCCTCTGGGCGGACAGGATGGGCGGGAACCTCGGGCTAGCGTAGGTGAGGGTGGAATTTCCCAGTAATGTTGCAAAGTGCAAGCTCTGGTCGCCCTTATCCGAAAATAGAGTGGGTAAGCTGGCTGAACGCCGTGGAGGACCAAAGTAGAAGTTAAGTTTCCCTCTGTGTGGTCACCGGACAGATGCCGTCGCTCTTATCGGAAAATAGGGCGGGTAAAATGGCTGGAGGGCGCGGCCGAGTGAAGTGGAAGTTTAATTTCCCCCAAAACGATGATGGCAATAAAGATGAAGAACGTGGTCTTAGTACTTGAGAAATCGCCAAAAACCTCCCACACAAGCTCCTCTTGCTGACAGACGGCACCTCGAATCTGACCAAGATTTACATGACTTGAAATAAAGCTCTCAATAACCTGTGCGCTTAATCATCATCTTCACTTCGCCTGAATTGTACTGCACAGGTCTCTCATTGTAATTTTTTTTGTATTAAGATTAAGCAGAGAAGAGCTATTGACATTGAGTACGGACGGTACTTACACATTTATCATAAATGCCATATTTTCTTGTATATAAGCCTTATTTGTAACTCAAAAAACTGATGACTGAATCAAGGGTAGGACTTATACAATGGGGCAAATAAGTATTTAGTCAACCACCAATTGTGGAAGTTATCCTACTTGAAAAGATTAGAGAGGATTGTAATCGTCAACATCGGTAAACCTCAACCATGAGAGACAGAATATGAAAATCCCCCAGAAAATCACATTGTTTGATTTTTAAATAATTTATTTGCAAATCATGGTGGATAATAAGTATTTGGTCAATACCAAAAGTTCATCTCAATGCTTTATGTACCCTTTGTTGGCAATAACGGAGGCCAAAAGTTTTCTGTTACAAGCTTTTCACACACTGTTGCTGGTATTTTGGCCCAGTCCTCCATGCAGATCTCCTCTAGAGCAATGATGTTTTGGGGCTGTCATTGGGCAACACTAACTTTCAACTCCCTCCACAGATTTTCTATGGGGTTGAGATCTGGAGACTGGCTGAGCCACTCCAGGACCTTGAAATGCTTCTTATGAAGCCACTCCTTTGTTGCCCTGGCTGTGTGCTTGGGATCATTGTCATGCTGAAAGACACAGCCACGTCTCATTTTCAATGTCCATGCTGATGGATGGAGATTTTCACACAATCTCTCGATACATGGCCCCATTCAGTCTTTACTTTACACAGATCAGTCGTCCTGGTCCCATTGCAGAAAAACAGCCCCAAAGCATGTTTCTATCCTCATGCTTCACAGTGGGTATGGTGTTCTTCGGATGCAATTCAGTATTCTTTCTCCTCCAAACACGAGAACCGGTGTTTCTACCAAAAAGTTATATTTTGGTTTCATCTGACGGGCCTGGATGTGTAGTGGCTTCAGCAGGTAGACCTGCCTGGCAGTGCAGGATTTGAGTCCCTGGTGGCACATGGTGTTGCTGGTAGCCTTTGTTACTGTAGTCCCAGCTCTCTGTAGGTCATTCACTAGGTCGCCCCGTGTGGTTCTGGGATTTTTGCTCACCGTTCTTATCATTTTGACGCCACAGGGTGAGATCTTGCATTGGAGTCCCAGATCGAGGGAGATTATCAGTGGTCTTGTATGTCTTCCATTTTCTAATAATTGCTCCCACAGTTGATTTCTTTACACCAAGCGTTTTACCTATTGCAGATTCAGTTTTCCCAGCCTGGTGCAGGTCTACAATTTTGTCTCTGGTGTCCTTCGACAGCTCTTTGGTCTTGGCCATAGTGGAGTTTGGAGTATGTGAGACTGAGGCTGTGGACAGGTGTCTTTTATACCGATAATGATTTAAAACAGATGCTGTTAACACAGGTAACGTGTGGAGACCTCATTAGAAGTTAGACCTCTGACAGCTAGACATCTTGCAAAAATTAAACTATGTGATTTTCTGTTTTTTCCCACATTCTGTCTCATGGTTGAGGTTTACCCATGTTGACAATCACAGGCCTCTCTAATCTTTTCAAGCAGGAGAACTTCCACAATTGGTGGTTGACTAAATACTTATTTGCCCCACTATGTATGCACAAATTAGACTTGACATGCATGAAACTGCAAGGTAACAAAGACGAAACGCCATAACGTGATCCAGAGAAATTCAAGAAGAAATGTGAAAAAAAAGTGATGGACTTCTATCATTCTGGAAAAGTTTACAAAGCCATTTCCAAGGCTTTGGTGCTCCAGTGAACCACCATCTGAGCCATTATCCACAAATGGAGAGAACTGGGAACAGTGACAAACCTTCCCCGGAGTGGTCGGCCACTTAAAATTACGCGAAGAAGACTCATCCAGGAGGTCACAAAAGAACCTCGAAAAAACATCGAAAGATCTGCAGGCCTCGCTGGCCTCGGTTAAGGTCACTGTTCATGACTCTACTATAAGAAAAACGGGCCAAAGCTGGCATCCATGTCAGCGTTCCAAGGCGAAAACCATTGCTGTTCAAAAAGGATAAAAAAAATCATCTTGTTTTCCAAAAACATCTTGATGATCCTCGACACTTTAGGGAGAAAATTCCGTGGACTGATGAGTTAAAAGTTGAATGTATTTTAAGATGTGCAGCCCGTTAAATTTGGCGAAAAAATGCCACAGTATTCCATCAAAGGGACACTTTACCAACAGTGAAGCATGGTGGTGGCAGTTAGTTGGTCTGGGGGTGCTTTGCTGCCTCAGGACCAGGACGACTTGCTGTAATTGGGGGAAGAATTAATTCTGCTGTCTGCCAGCAAATTTTGAAGGAGAACATCCAGCCCTCAGTTTGTGCACTTAAACTCCAGCGCTCTTTGAGCATCGAGAATAACAATGATCCAAAGCACACCAGCAGTATGTATGCGTGTGTGTGTGTGTATTTGTGTGTTGAAGCTCATTCAGAGGCTTTTTCTTATTATTTAAGGACCAATGAAAAGAAAAGATGCTCTCAAAGCATTGTCTGCATTCAATTTTCATTAAGTTTAATTTGGAGCATCGATAACCTTAACCCTTTTTGGGCACTCATAAAACTCGTTGGCTGCATTGTCGGTTCTAGATGTCCAATCCATTTCTACCGGGAGTCAACGGCTGTGAATGATTGCTTGGGAGACCTGGCCGACTGTTGATTACTTTAAATATCTGACCCATGATCTGTTCCCCATTGCAGCAGCGCAGCAAGCTGAATCAAGGTCAGCATTGCAGAGGCACTCCCCAGTCGCCACGGGCCTGGGGACGCGGCTCCACAGCGCCCCCTGTCTACTGGAGTGCAATGCTGGCGGCGGCAGGCAAAAGATCCGAAAGCAGCATTCGGACCCAGTGGTGGTCCCTGCGGCAGGCGTGATGACTGTTCGCCCCCTACACTCTTCGCCCCGCCTCAGTGAGCTGATGCAGCGCAGCCCACTCCCCACCATCCTGGGCTCCCCGTCGAGGGTGAGTAATTTTTTGGCGTGCGGGTAGTTTTAAGGTTTTCACCAGATGAATAGTAACTATTTCAACAAAGCTTGCTCTCGTTTGATTTCCATTTGCAGACGATGCCGCCGTTTGAATTCCCCAAACCCCCCAGCTCTCCAAACCTTGTCAACTTTCTGACACAGCAGGGCTTGGTTGTAGGCTCTCCCAGCAACAGGGCTGTGCAAATGGAGGCCAGAGAGAGCGGACAGCTCGTGCCCACGCAGTGCCCTCAGCCTTCACAATGCATCCACAGAATGAATGATGACACCAGGGGGATTGGGAGGTAAGAGACAGAATTGCAATTGGTGCCCTTTTAATTATTAAAGCATATATCTGCTGCTGGTGGGAAGCGGTTCAATTATCGTCTTCATTTTTTTCACATTTAGCAAGTAGTGAACTACGGCGGTCTGAAGACAACTTTCTCAAATTAGTTTCAGTTAGTGTCAGGGCAAGACCTCAGTGAAGATCGCATGACTGCTATCTACCCAGAGTTATAGGATTATTTTTTCATGCATTTTGTTTTTTTTCTGTCCTTTGGGGACTTTTTGTATTTTTCAGACTAGAAATCATAATTGAGTATAAGTCACACTAGCCAAAATAATTCAAACTACAAAAAGTAAAATCGCACTAGATTATAAATTCCATTTTTGAATTGGGAATTTTACTTTATGAGAGATTAAGAACAAACACAAATGGAGTGGAACAGGCTAAATTAATGGAACATATAATACTCCTTTGTGCGTGATGTGCAAAAAGGACGGAAATCCATCAAATTTGATTTGCTTAATGGCAAAATGTATTCCTACTTCGAATTTAAAAGACCCATATCACGTTGGATTCTTTATTGAGTTTAAATGGGGGGTGGGCCTCTGCTTAGCCACAAACCATGGTCATCTTCTTTGTAAATTAAACCAAAAAATGCAAAAACACCGCTACCTGTTTTAATCCAATTTCGCTGTTTGGTAAAATACTACAGTACTATGGCCAAGTGACATCATGATCATCCAGTGTCTTAGCGCACTCTGTCATCAATTTAGTTTCATTAATGAGGAGGTCAGTGTTTTAGTTGCTTTTTCTTCCCCAATAAATACAATCGTTTTAACAAAAAATAGTTCGTATGTGTAGTGTACTGCCGATTTAAGCATCTATTTTTTTCCGTCCGACCGGGAAATAAATTTAGCAGTTGGACACATACAAGGAGGTAGTAGTTCTGTTGGTTTAATTCAAATGTTTTTATCGATACTGGCCAATGAGTTAGGTTGTTTTTCTTTAGCCAAACTCCAGTAAAATGTATCGGTCAGGGCTTGCTCGACATTAACGACTGCCCGAATGCCCGGCCGAGGCAGCCAAGTACTCTTTTCGGGTAGCTAATTATGTTATGACAGCTGCCAGAAAGGGCAGGTAACGTTTTGATTATCTGATGTAAAATAAATAAGGACGGTCGCTTCGTCTGTTTTGTTTCCTGCCATGGGCACCGCCATTTAGGATATAGGAAATGTATTGACATTTTCGAAACTTGGATCTTTTTTTCGTATCTTGAGGCACTCGTTTGCATCTCAAAAGGTTCCGTAACCTGAAAATGTTGTATATAGAGGCAAGTAGAGGTATATATGAAAAGACTGTAATGTATTATCCAAATATATACAAAAAATGTAAATACTTTTAATACTGTACTCACAGTGAAAATAGTTCCTCTCCGCTTGATATAAATCCAAATAAACAGTTTAATGGGAGTTTTAGTCCAAGTCCTTCTGCACAGTCCAGACCCTAAAGAGCAGTCCCCTTTCAGCGAACTACATCTTTGCGTTCGGGATGAAACAGTTTCAGAGCCAGTGCTTTGTGAGGGCTTTTGTGATCCAGGCTTTCCGGTTGCTCACCCCGTAGACAGGCACCAAGCCTTTGTTCTTGTTTTTTAAAGCATTCAGGTGGTCGAACTTGTAGATTAAGACTGGCTTTACCATGAAGCCAGCAGAATTCCCACTCATGATGATGATTCTCACTTTCAGTTAATCTTTGAATACTAAGAATGACCAGGAAGGCAACCTGTTCCAAAAAATGCCTGTCTCATCCACGTTATAACTTGCTCCGGAAGATAACCAACCATTCTCTTGAATTATGTGAGGGAACTCTTCCTGGACCTACCGTTTCACTGCCTGTTGGTGTGCCGAGGAGGCTTCCCCATACACCAAAACACTTCATAACTCTTTGTAAACTTTTCAAACCAGCCCTTGCTTGCAATAAAACCACAAAACTCACTCGCGGCGCTGGGATGAGACTGAGGGTCATCTTTATTGTCTTCCTATAGGAGCTAAGATATCGTAAAAGGTCTTGGCTTTGCTTATAATCATGTTGATATCCAGGAAAATCTCCCTTCAGTCTGAGATCCAGACCGATAGGGCATTCTTCATCTTAATGATGATTTTATTCTTTGTGGTTACCACTCACTTGGTGTCCTTGGAAAAGGCTCTCACTCCCGTCAGTAGATTCCTTATGATGCCTTCGATGACGCAGGAGGCATTTTAAACGTCGATTCAAATTCCAAACATTGCTGGAATAGGTTCGGTGTAGTCTTCGGTGCGCGATGAGAAATGTAATCTGGAGAAAAAGCTAGATGACGTCCTTCCCAGCTGTTTGTATTTTTCAGCGCGTCATTCTTCTACAGTGAAATTTCATCACCGAAAAAAGTGTAGCCCTGACTTGGCCCATTTTTTCATTTGTTTGCGAGTTTCAGCGTGAATTCTGACATTTTTTATGATTATTATTTTTTTTTTATACATTATATTTTAAAAAAAGTGATGTACTGAAGCCATGAAAGTGTGTCGAACAGAGCCATCATCCAATCAGCAGCCGTATATGTTTTACAGATCTCAAAGCGCCGGCCTCTTGTCCGACATGTTGCTGATGGCAGCATTTGGAACAGGTGGAACAGTCAGTGACCGAGGCAGCACAGAGAACCTGGTCTGTGAAAAAGCTATAGACATTGCAGGTAAACCTTCCACAGCTCTTCATTCGTACTTGTTTCCACTTGCCCACTGCGACATTCTGTAGCCCCTGCACCACTATGACATTTTGTTCTTTAGTGCCTTCGGGTGGTGTTCTATGTCCTGGGCCAGGCTCCTGCAGTCCAGCGCAGGTGGTGTTCACCATCGGCTCACCTCCTAGTGGTGGCACACCACCTCAGGCCTCCAGACAGAGGAAATACTCAGGTAACAAGCATATGGAATGATTGTAGGTAACACATGGCTCTACCTTGTTGGTTTGCGACTGAATTTTCATCCACATTGCGGTCTAGTTTGTGTGAATTTAGCAAAGTATGCATTGCACAGCATCAGTTTTATTATTATCCTTTGTGTAATACGTAATTAAATTGTTTTGTGACATAATTTTCCCTGGGATTTTTCAAATTGTCTGGTTTTCGTCTCGACAATAAATGTGATTTTTAACTAAATAAAAACAAGCAAATCATCTGTATATTCTATTTTTGTAAGGCAAAACAGTGAGAACGCAGTGATTTTACTGACCAAACTAGCAAATAAATCATAATCAAAATATCATTGCGCATTTTCTATGCTGTTCATTTCAATTCTATTGTCGTATTTGAATAAAGGGATACATGTATTGAATGATCGAAAAAATAGACAGATTAATAAATTATTTTGATTTACTGCCCTATCTTATTTCATCTTCCTTTTATTGTAAATAAGTGAATGATTCTTTTTCTTTAATGCAATAGTAATTAGTTGATTACTTCTTTTCTAGTTTGAATGTATAGTAATTCTAATTTTGCCTCACTCCCAAGGCTCGTTCGTGTCAGTCAGCCCCGCTGGCTCGTTCACCAGCCGATATGCCCAGACAGCGACCTACGGGGACGGCTTTGAAGCTTCTTCCAGCCCTCGTTACAATTTTTTTGATCCCATCACGGCCAACATGGGCGGTCGCATAACTTTTGAGGCCCCCGAGCTTCCAGAAGAGACCCTGATGGAGGTGAGATACCGAAACAACAGTTCTGCAAGGGCTGATGATACAGTACAAAGAATACAGACCACTTTCAGTTTAAAGTATTAACTACTCTTTGCGCATCCGTGTTCCCTGTGCAAATGCAGCAAGAGCACACAGACACTGTGCAGAGCCTGCGCTTCACGCTGGATTTCGCTTGCTGTCTGATGGAGGTGGCTGGGGCCCGTGGCATTGCATTGATGGGGCTCCCGGGTGACGCCGCCAACCCCAACTTCTTCCAGCAACAGAGCCTGGTTGCAGATCAGATAAGCTTACTGAGTCGAGAGTGGAGGTGAGCCCACGTCATCCACGCTCCTCGCTTCATACAGCAATATAAATAAGGGTATATTTACACCCTAATTGATCCGCACCTAACCTAAAAAGGTTTGTTGTCAATCCTGTGTCACTTTCATAAATTGCAATGTGAAAAGGATCTACCACCAAATGTATTTTAGTCCGGGCCAAAGAAAGCAAACTATAGACTGTACGCCAATGGCTTCAACCTGCACCACATGTTTGGAAATATCAGGATAAATCAGGGAATTTGTGCCTTTTGGAAATTCCACACAAAGGGCAAAAGATGCACAGTCAATTATGATGGTTACATCAAACGTATGTTTGCCAATCATTGTCTTTCCAGTCATGCTGAACAGCTGGTTCTGTACCTTAAGACTGCAGAAATTTTGTCTGCTGCAATACAAACGGCCATGGAGCGGGTGAAACAAGGCAAACTTTACCCGTCGAGTACAGTCAAACAAGGTAATTAGACGATGTGATGATCAATTAAAATTAGCAGTGGCTTTATCCCATGATCTTTTATTCACAGTTGTGAGGAGGCTGAATGATCTGTACAAATCCAGCGTGGCATCATGTCGCTCTCTTAGCACGCGTCTGGAGCGCTTCTTTTCGAAAAAGCATCGACTAATGGACAAAATCACTTCCATTACGGCCGAAAGGCTGCTCTTTAGCCACACCGTGCAGATGGTAAGCTGATGATATAGCAATTTCTGCACATTTTTTTGTTATTTCATTCATTGGTAAATGTTACTATACTGACCGTTGTCACCGGAGACATTATTTGCACCGGTGAATCGTAATATAACATAAACAAATTTAAATGAATTTGGATTACGATGCAGACACACTCAAAAATAAGTTTAATCTAACCTTACACTAAACTCAATTGTAATTTTGTTTTATATTTTTATACCTTCTCCTGGCTGTTTGCCCCGCCTCCACCTTGACTTTCAGATGCAACCTTTTGATGGTAGTTTGCTTTTGTATTCCCTTCCAAATATTCCCAAAATGATGCAAAGAAATGTCCTTACAATAGGATAACGCACAACTACTTGCCAACGAGAAGTAGTCTTGAATTAGCGATCGCTCCGGCATTTGCGCTGAGTGACGAAAAAAAACACTGAAAAAAATGCAACGCTCCGCCCAGTGCTCGTAGATATCTGTTATACACGAAAGAGATGCGGCAAAAAGACAGTGCGCTACAATGATAAACAGCCTCTCATGTCTTGGCCACCTGGCTCTCTTGTATCTCAAAATTTTTCTCATATCTAGAGATAATTATTTGCTGGAAATTTTACTCGTATCTCGAAATGCTCGTATGTCGGGGTGCTCGTATGTCGAGGTACCACTGTATTTAAGTAGGCAAATCATTAATTTCTTTTACCTCTGACAATGTAAAACATGTTTAAACACAAAAAAACTGACACTGATTACTGGCCGTTTTGTGCTCTCAAAAGGCTTAGTCTGAAAAATATGATAAATAACTCTCAAAAAAGACTGATGTGTTCCATACTTTTTATACAACATTGTATTATAGAACAACTTGTTATTGTTTTCCATATTTTTGATTTAATTTATCATTTACTTTGCATTTTTGTCATATAGGGTCCACTGTTTCAAATCCAGGATAGCCATGATAAGTCTAGTTTACAATAAGAGGACTATTCAGTAGTGATCATTTTAAACTATGTGCTTCATGTGTGAATAAACTACTTTCCACTTTTCATTACTTATTGTATAGAATTACCATTTTTTTTTGTTTTTTATTAAAGGTTACAATAGGCCTTATGCCAAGAAATAGGAGACACTTGCCCTTTGCTATTTTTGTTCGTCAATGCATGCAATGAGGTCTGGAGCTTTTTAGAGGGAAAACTGCCCTAGCTCATCTTGTTATATTGTAGGTACAGTCTGCTGCTCTGGATGAGATGTTTCATCAGGGGGGGGCATCCATCCACCGTTACCACAAAGCCCTCCTTCTCATGGAGGGCCTTTCAATGCTCCTCACAGAACAGGAAGACATTCTCAGTGTCAGCAAATGTAAGTTAAACGTCAGTCTAAAATTGTCGCCCGCGCTCTCTGTGGCTTTCCCTCATCCATCCTCTTTCATTTCTTAGGTAAAGAGTGTATCGAGCGGCGCCTCGCGGCCTTGCAGTCTGGGCTCTGTGTTTGAGAGCTCCCACCCACTGCGTGATGTCAAACTTCATCTCGGCATTATATGTCCTACGTACACTGCTTTCACAGGACCTCCTTAAGTTACATCTGTGGACAAGGGTGTCTCTTTTCACGGAACTGATATCCCACCTTGCTGCATTCTGACCCACGAGAAACTCTCGACATGCAGGAGTAGTTACAGCCAAGTAGTCATATACGTATACATTCACGCACGCACTGCTCACCATGACATACCTTTTTGAAGACGGACCAGTCAGTATGCAGTGGACAATGTCGCAATCTTTATGAAGGTACAGTATGATATTGTACGCCCACATGGAGGTACAGTAGGTCGAGGAAAGATGGATGTAGCAAAGTATCATTCTCATCATATTGTGTATGTCCACATTATACCACTTCTTGGTGCATCTATGTTTCCAACTAGACAGTTAGTGGCTTGCTAAAAGTGTACATAACGTATTGCTACAACTGGAGATAAGCTTCTACCAAGGTGACTTAAAGCCTTTTTATTACGTTTGATTTTAGCGTCACTTAAGGTAGCTAGTTGGCTTTGACATTTTACTATTTACATGGAAGGGGGTAACCGATGCGGCAGATTTTTTTGTTTGTTTTGTTTTCCAACATCACTTTGAGTGCATCCAAAGAAGCGTGTGAAAAACTATTAGCATCTCTTATTGTTGTGATAACGATGTACCGCTATGCGGAGGATGTTTATTTTGTGTCCCTAATTACCCCCCTGGTGTGGTTCCATTATATGATTCTTGAACCTCATTTTAATTTCAATCACTGTCGGCATTCCGCGAGTATAATCAAAACGCGAATGTAATGGACAGGAGAGAAGCTGCGTCAACATCAATCTGAAGGTTGGGCAACGCGGCGGCACATGCCTGAATGTTTGCACTGTGGAAGTACTGTACAGAGTGAAACATGCTACATGTCAAGTATTTTGTTTATTTTAATAGAACTAGAGTAATTAGCTGACTTCTATTTCTACTGTCATACATGAAGTGCAGTTGTATAAATAGTTACTTTGTGTTAGGTGTGAGGGAGTTGATTAATACAGGGACGTTGTTAACAAGGAGAACGTTTTTCTTTAAGAAAATGCAGGAAAAGCTTTACGGTAAAGAGGGTTTAGAAAAACATTGTTTTTTCTTAAGAGTAGTCACTCAGTAGGCAACAATTCTGTTTTATAAAATATGTTGATTTGGAGTGCTCATGTTATATATTTGACCTGAATCATTATTTTAGCTTGACATCCTCAAACAGATTCCTCTTAACAACTCTCAGTTGTGGGCCAGTTGTGGTGGAAGGTCATTGTCTTTGTGTTGCCTGCGTTGTACAGTATTGTGTGCATGGTCGCATGTGTGGAAAGCTGGTTTGAGATTTAGGACTGATGACAGTGGAGGAAAAAAAACTAAGCGGACTCCAACACAATCTCACTTTTCCCCATGAAACAAAAGGCCACAGAAGAGGATTTTCTCTAAATTCAAAAGCTAGCCAGATGAGTTGGCTCGGGCATCTGATTGGGATGCTCCCTGGATGTCTCCCTGGGGCGATGTTCTGGGTACATCCCACTGGGAGGAGGCCACGGTCCCGGAAGCGCTGCATGAAGGGGCTGGCGAGAAGGAAGTCTGGGCTTCCATACTGCAGCTGCTGTCCCTGTGACCTGACCTCGAATAAGCCTGAAGATGATGAGATGAGATAAAAACTACCTATGCCCAGAAATGTAACCATGTCATAAATTACAAGGAATTAGTCAGATGTTACAACAAAAGTAATTATTCCCTTATTTAGGAGTATGAGCAGAAGAAAGTCCATATTTATTGCCATAGAACAGTAGTTTTTCCTGCTTCTTAAGAAGACAAACAATTCTAACATTTTGCCAGAATTCACTAGGTTGCCAGTTTTCAGAAGGTCTTAACGGCTGGTTAGAATTACGACTAAGGTCTCAAAATTAAAATAACCCTTGTTCCCTTTTCATTATGACTTAACTTAATCTTTTCCTCCAAAAATACTGTTACAATTCAACTAATAACTTTTCTTCTCCCACCGCCAACATTATCAGTACTAAATGACTTGTTACCACTTTTTTTCTTAAAGTTATTGCCTGTTTTTAATCATCTTTTACCCAACACTCGTCAGATGCTCATTCAAACTCTGGTTATGTTTTGCCATACCTGCTATGTACGTATGACTTTTTATTTATTACATTGCTAAATTGTTAAGAAGCTGAAGATACCGTATTTTCTTGCATATAAGCCCTATTTATATAAAAAAGGTGACTTATTCAAGGGTATGGCTTATATGCGCACCAGGCTTACAGCGTTGATATACTCTTTTTCACCAGTAGATGTTGGCAAATTAACATTTACTATTTGTTGGTTATTTTCTGTTTTGCAGAAAGAAAACAACGATTACTGGAATAATTACTAACTTCCTTATGATATTGACCCTAAAAATGTGCTTTTAATTCATACAGTATCTTAGAAATACCCTGATGATTTTTCTTTATATTTTCCCTTCAAAGTAACATTTGTACTCTCCATTAAAAACATGAATATGGAGGTGAAAATTGTGAATTTGGGGGTCGGTTTATACGCGAAAAATTGTAAAATTCAACGATTTTAAGGCAATTTTAATGATGCGGCTTATATGCAAGAAAAATACGGAAATTTGCGAGATGCAGTATGGTAGCTGTTTTGCTTTTCAGAATGAAAGCTATTTCCCCTCTTTTTTTAAATGACCTTTAATTGTGTTGAGGCCTTTTCTCATTAAAAAAACTAGAGGTGATAGTCTTTCTCAACCGTGAGCATGTGTCTAAAAGTTGAGTTGTACATTCCTAATGTTGGCTCATCCTGTCTGAACATTCAGTAAGTAAGCTGGTGCTGCATGTGTCAACTTTTATAGTCCCCTTACAATCATCGCAACTGGCCAACCCAATTATTATAAATAAGGGGTCACCATGAAAAGTATGTTTTCATGTTTTCTGCTGTATATTCTTCAGCAGGATGTTGACACGCTCATTGCTGCTGTACAAAGCATTCCCATGAAGTTAAGATGAAGTGTAACCAGAAGACCGCATAAAAACATGTCCGAAGATCGTCATATATTTTTTTATGTCCAATATCACCTCTAGGAATTGTCAAATAATTTATTGCTGTCTTTGTATTTATGGGTTGCAGGTGCAGAGGAAACATTAACAGACCATCTAATAATATTTGTTTTTTCCCCCCAAAGAAAAGGCTTTATGTTGAACTTTAGGCAAAAAGCTTTTTCCTGTTGTTCTGTATAGCAAGACACTATCTCATTGTCCCTGTGTGTAATATAACTCCTAATGTTAGTTGCTACATGAATAAAGTTTAAGGAATGATCATCCATTGTAGTGGTCCTTTTTAGATTAGATTAGATTAGATTAAACTTTATTCATCCCGTATTTGGGAAATTTCACTGTCACAGTAGCAAGAAGGGTGAGAATACAGACACAGTAAAATACATTTTAGACATAAAATAAATAAATTGATAGATAAATAAATGAATAAATTTAATATATATATATATATATATATATATATATATATATAAAACCTCTACTGCAGCTACAGCTGTGACACATAAAAAATAATCAATAAATTAATGCACAAAAATGGGGTAAAATCCACTTCCTAGCAGCATTTCATGATTAAATACAAATACTGGCGCTTTTCAGACATTAAAACCAGGCCAGGGGGTGATTTTCCCGGGAAAAGACAGTGATGTACGTCAATGGCGTACGGGCAAACATTGCCCGAAAATTGGGTAAAATCCAGCCGAAAACAGCATTTATTGATTAAATACAAATACTGGAGCTTTTTAGACATCAGAACCGGGCCCGGAGTATCATTTCCCCGGTAAAAAGACAGCGATGAACGTCGATACGTCCATACGTGAAATGACAAAAAAATGCACTAAAATTAGGTAAAATCCACTTCCTAGCATCATTTATTGATTGAATACAAATACTGGAGCTTTTGAGACTGTTGGAGTAATCATTATAACCAGGCCAGGGGGGTGATTTTTCCCGGGAAAAGACAGCGATGGACGTCAATGGTGAAACGCCAAAAATTAAACTGGGGTAAAATCCACTTCCTAGCAGCATTTTGTGATTAAATGCAAACACTGGAGCTTAAATACAAACACTGGAGCTTTCCAGATATCAGAACTTGGCCCACAATTGAAATATTATTTAGGAATATAGCCATATTTTACTCACCAAAAATCCTTTTTACACAATATCCATCCTCCTTTCTTTCTTCCTTCTTTCCTATCGCCATCGAAGCTAATGATGAAAGTCGAGCCTGTCCTGTCATATTTCCGGCATAGTCCGTTTTGAAAATAGCATTAAATCAACACAACAATATACTATTTGCTTGTGGAGCTAAGTTAGCGCGCTGAAAGTGCCCCACACACCATTTTCCCGGCTGTAACAGGCTTGCTAGCTTCGGAGTTGACCGCCCTTTCTTAATGATGTCCAATTTTTTCTGGAAAAGTCCGTCTGGAAAATAGCTTTGTGAGCAAAGCAAACAGAATCCATTTGTTTTTGCTTCTGTCGGCCATAGTGGGTGGAGTTTGCGATCTCGGCTGCCTCGGGTACTGCTTTGGCCCGCCTACTAACCAATCATAGTTTGTGAAAGCAATGACATGTCCCAGCCAGCAAAATGCTAACGCCTATGAAAAATCATTGTGGGGTTTTCAACTCGAAATCTGATTGGTTAAAAGCAACAGTCTAGTTTAATGCAGCAGAGCCCGCAAGAACTGATTGTGAAGGCTTTGAGGCAGATCTGATCTGGCAACAAATAATGGCTGAAATGTGATTGGTTAAATGCTTCAATATGAAAACACACATCTGGAAGCAGTGCAACCAGGTTGAAAAGCAATGAAAGGAAGCTAACAGACCATTTGGAATTATAAGTATTGATGGACAAAATATAATATGATTCAGATATTTCTTAGGCCAGCAGAGAAGGCCTTGAAGGCCCTGACGGCCCGCAACTGATATATAAATATATATATCATTTCAAAGATAGCACTATTTTTATCATTTCCTCCAAACTGTTTTCAGTTCACAAGAAACACTTACAGCAAACAGCTACATTTATATATATATATATATATATATATATATATATATATATATATATATATATATATATATATATATATATTATATATATATATATATATAATATATATATAATATATATATAATATATATATATATATATATATATAAATGTAGCTGTTTGCTGTAAGTGTTTCTTGTGAACTGAAAACAGTTTGGAGGAAACTTACAGCAAACAGCTACATTTATATATATATATATATATATATATATATAATATATATATATATATATATTATATATATATATATATATATATATATATATATATATATATAAATGTAGCTGTTTGCTGTAAGTTTCCTCCAAACTGTTTTCAGTTCACAAGAAACACTTACAGCAAACAGCTACATTTATATATATATATATATATATATATATATATATATATATATATATATATATATATATATATATATATATATATATATATATATATATATATATATATATATATATATATATATATATATATATATATATATATATATAAATGTAGCTGTTTGCTGTAAGTTTCCTCCAAACTGTTTTCAGATCACAAGAAACACTTACAGCAAACAGCTACATTTTTATATATATATATATATATATAGATATAGATATAGATATAGATATAGATATAGATATAGATATAGATATAGATATAGATATAGATATAGATATAGATAGATATAGATATAGATATAGATATAGATATAGATATAGATATAGATATAGATATAGATATAGATATAGATATAGATATAGATATAGATATAGATATAGATATAGATATAGATATAGATATAGATATAGATATAGATATAGATATAGATATAGATATATATATATATATATATATATATATATATATATATATATATATATATATATATATATATATAAATGTAGCTGTTTGCTGTAAGTGTTTCTTGTGAACTGAAAACAGTTTGGAGGAAATGATAAAAATAGTGCTATCTTTGAAATGTCAATACGTGTATTCCATTTACTTATGTGCACAAATGTAAGCACGGCTTCAGGTGTCATGATTCAAATTAATTTGATGGGGATCTTTAATAAATAGGACTTACCTATTTGGAAACCTACTCATGCTTGATAGACTTATGAAGTGTTTGGATATGAGTGACACAATGGTTTAAAAATAACAATGGAATGGCATTCATTATCCATTTCTAAATTATGAAAATATCCATTCACTCGATAGTTTGTTTTTTAATGAATACTTGTTGCACAGCCCCAACAGTCAGTACCAATCAGAATCGTCGTGGATGCAAAGGTCTCCATTGATTGATGCTCATATCTGTCAAATCTCAATGACTTCCTAGTGGCCAGAGACCACTTTGTACATTGTGCTCCATTGATAGACACTTAAAAATTTGATTTTCTTTTAAAATTTGGTTTAAAAAAATAAAGCTTGCGTTTCAAATTGTTTTGGGTAAAATCGAGCACATTCGAGGTATAATGCCAGCATTAGATTAATCTTAATTTATCAATATAAGTAATTGCATTTTGGACAATTGGAAAAAATTACCAGCAAACTAAAACCCCAATGTCCTTACGGACGTGTTGCTGTCGTGTTTGTATGAATAAAATACTCTGCCTTCGTATGTATTTTGTGTTTGTGTCGTTAAGAGTGCGTTTGTTCTTTGTTGACGAGGACAAGGTGAGTTTCGGTTTCTCCGAGGTGACTGGAACGCAGCGTCCAAAGCGGTGACATGTCTCCATAGTGACTGGCAGTTCACCGGAGAGTGGTTCACGTTCACATAATTCGCTAAAGCTGTGCATTTGAGGTTTTATTGAGAAACGTGTATGGTAATTACGTCAATGTTGTTTATGAGAACAATGGTGGGAAGGGAGCTGATATTGATACTTTGACCAAGTTTACCAATAAATTTAAAAAGAAACGACGGCTGGGTGAGGCACGGCTATGTCTAGTAATCACCTCCCGCCTGTACGACACCTGCAGCAGTGGAGTCGAGTGGTGAATCTCGGAGTTTCGTGCAAACCTCGACATTTACTGGCGAACAGACTGCAGCTGCTGCCAATCCCCCCCGCCTGGGACCGAGAGGGACCGAAAGCAGCGACGGTCCCTGCTCACCACGACACAGACCCCCGCGTCGCTTCACTGCAGAGGAATATTGAGTTCCTACAATACCAGCACAAAGAAACTCTTCAGAAACTTCACCAAGAAGTTGACGAGCTCAGAAGAGAGAACAAAGGTGAATTTTTAATCTCATCTCATTTTCTGAACAGCGTTATCCTCACTAGGGTCATGGTGGGTGCTGGAGCCTATTCCAGCTGACTTCAGGCCACAGACGGGGGACACCCTGAATTGGTGGCCAGCCAATCGCAGGGCACAATCCAATCAGCCTACCGTGCTGTCCAATCAGCCTACCATGCATGTCTTTGGAAGGTGGGAGGAAACCAGAGTACCCATAGAAAACCCACGTGGGCCCGGGCAGAACATGTAAACTCCACATAGCCAATCGCAGGTCACAAGGAGACAAACAATGTAATCCATCTCATCTCATTTTCTGAACCGCTTTATCCTGATTAGGGCCGTGGGGGGTGCTGGAGCCTGTCCCAGCTGTCTCCGGGCCAGAGGCAGGGGACACCTTGAATCGGTGGCCAGCCAATTGCAGGCCACAAGGAGATGGACAACCATGCACACTCACACCCATACCTAGGGGCAATTTAGAGTGTCCAATCAGCCTACCATGCATGTTTTTGGGATGTGGGAGGAAACCGGAGTACCCGGAGGAAACCCACGCAGGCCCGGAGAGAACATGCAAACTCCACATAGGTGGACCGACCTGGATTTGAACCCAGGACCCCCACTGTGAGGCCGACGCGCTAACCATTCAGCCGCCAAGCCGCTCTGAGATTTTAATATGTAAACCAATTAGCCGTAATTGATCATTCACTGCCAATCCCAGATTAAATGGATTGGACGTCTCTTGTCGTTATTGACAGCAAAATGTCAAACTTCCCCAGCCCTTCCAGATTAAGATGCAGCAAGGGATTTTTTTGCGGCCTATTTCAACATTTGCCAGAAAAATACTGATGCAGGAGGGAATTAATCAAAAAATATTTCTGATGACGATATTTTTTTTCTAAACAATTAGGGGAAGGCAACATTATAGTTCCATTTGGTTATCACATAACTTGACCACCTGCACAACACTGAATAGTCCAAATTGTGCCCAGGAATTTTTTTTTTTACTGTCAGTGGCCCATTGGCTGAGTGGTGAGCACGTCGGCCTCACATTTCTGAGTTTGATCCCAGGTCGGGACCTTCCTGTATGGAGTTTGCGTGGGTCTTCTCCCACAGTATCATCCGACACCCCAAAAACATGCAGGGTAGGATGGTTGAACACTATATTGAACACATATATATCAATCCTCACTTGTTGGTGGTATGAATGGGTACGCGAATCGTTGTCTGTGTCTTTGTGTGTCCTACGGCTGACTGGCGTCTGGCCGGTGTAGTGACCATTTTGGCCCAAGTTCGCTGGGATATGCTATATATATGTACACAGTCAGTTCAATAAGTATTTGAACACCCTGCTATATTGCAAGTTCTCCCACGTAGAAATCATGAAGAGGTCTGAAATTTTTATCGTAGGCGCATGTCCACTTTGATATAATCTAAAAAGAAAACCAGATATCACAATGATTTTTTTTAAAGATTCATTTGTGGGATACAGCTGGAAATAAGTATTTGAACACCTGAGAAAACCAATGTTAATATTTGGTACAGTAGATTTTGTTTGCATTTAGAGAGGTCAAATGTTTCCTGTAGTTTTTCAACAGGATTGTATACACTGCAGTAAGAATTTTGGCCCACTCTCTCACACAGATCTTCTCTACATCAGTCAGGTTTCTGAGCTTTTGCTATTGTATTTAGGTCTGGAGACTAGCTAGGCCACATTAGGACCTTAATATGCTTCTTACGGATCCACTGGTTTTCCTGACTGTGTGCTATGGATCATTGTCATTCAAAGACTCAGCCACGACCCATCATTAATGCTCTGACTGAGGGAAGAAGGTTGTTCCCCAAATATCACAATACATGGCCAGGGTCATCCTCCCCTTAATACAGAGAAGTCCTCCCATGTACATGAAAAGACCCCCAAAGTATGATGCAACCACCACCCTACGACACTGTAGGGGTGGTGTTCATGGGATGGTACTCATTCTTCCTGGTACTCATTCTTCCAAACACAGTAAATGGAATTATGACCAAAAAGTTCTATTTTGGTCTCATCTGACCGCATGACTCACCCCCCATGACTCCTCTGTATCATTCATCATTGATAAACTTAAGATGGACCTTGACGTGCTAATTGAAGCAGGTTGAACCTTTCATGCCACGCATGATTTCAAACCATAATGTCTTGTTGTATTACGAACAGTCACATTGGAAACAGTGGTCCTAGCTTTTTCAGGTCATTTACCAAGTCCTCTCGTTTAGTTCTGGGCTGATTCCTCACCTTTCTTAGGATCATTGAAACTCCACAAGGTGATATGTTGCAAGGAGCTCCACTTTGATTAAGATTGACCGTCA
Organism: Stigmatopora argus; assembly: GCF_051989625.1. Classification (NCBI taxonomy): domain Eukaryota; kingdom Metazoa; phylum Chordata; class Actinopteri; order Syngnathiformes; family Syngnathidae; genus Stigmatopora; species Stigmatopora argus. The sequence goes on from NC_135402.1 coordinate 11,629,692, forward strand.
TGTTTAGCTTCTTCCATTTTCTAATGATTGCTCCAACAGTGGGCCTTCTTTTCCACCATGGATCATGGTAATTTTGTCTCTGATGTCTTTGGACAGCTCTTTGGTCTTGGCCAGGTTATAAGTTTGAGTCTTACTGATTTTATCAAGTCAGGGTGTCCCCCGCCTCTGGCCCCAAGTCAGCTGGGATAGGCTCCAGCACTCCCCGCGACCCTAATGAGGATAAAGCGGTTCAGAAAATGAGATTTGAGATGAGAAAGAGATGATTGTATGGGGTGGGCAGATGTATTTATGCAGCTAATAACCTCAAATACGTCGTCCATCTGATTCAGGATAATACATGGAGTGGAGGTGGACTTTTAAAGGCGGTCTTTGAGGGTCAGAATTCCAGCTAATAGTCAGGTGTTCAAATACATATTTGCAGCTGTATCACACAAATAGATTGTTTAAAAATAGTACATTTTGATTTCTGGATTTTTGGTTTGAATTGAAAGCTTTATTGTCATTGTACATAAATACATATACAAATGTTGTGCATTGTACGTTGTACAACAAGGTGCAGTCCAGGTACAGCCCAGCCAAACGGTTATGACATACGTACATACATACGTTTACAATACAGCCAGGCTGGCTGCTGATTCGCCATTGACAGAACTTCACAATCAGTGGGGTTGGGAAGGGTGAAAAAAACATGGCGTTCACCCCCCTTCAATAGAAGAGGAATGACAGGTATGGAAAAAAAACATTAAAAACATTAAAATCAGTACACTCAACAGCAGAAGTAGGTAGGCTGACCCCATATAAGGTATGGACAGGGTTGGACAAGGGGGATCCGTCCCAAGAGATTAAGGCAGTCACGGCAACATGATGATCTGAATCATATATTACATTTTGTCCATCAATACTTATTGGTGGATCATGGAGCCGTTCAGGGGCAACATGATGATCTGAATCATATATTAAATTTTGTCCATCAATACTTATTGGTGGATCATGGAGCCATTCAGGGGTGGGTCATTGACTCCTGGGAGATTTTGCCAAGTCCAAAGATAAGTTTTTCATTCCAGTCCTGCGATGTACCGAATCTGTTGCCTTTGCTGGGCTCTCTTCTACCAGGCTGCTCTATCCGCGTCCAACAAAGAAAATCAAGCACCGCGTCCTGCTTGTGGTTGAGCCATTAACCTGGTCACCGTATTAAGCTTGCAATACAGGTCCCCATCTGAATGTCAGCAGCCCTGGTAGAGCCTTCAATAATCTAACTCAGACCACGGCGCCAACGCCCTTCCGACAGATTTGACAGTACACGATCTTCTGAGCTCCCCAGGAACTCATCGTTTATCCAAAGCAGGTTCTTCTCTCCCTGCTCTCCTTTTAGTCCAAAATATTGAAGGACCAGTTCACTAATTTCAGGACACCCTGAATCAGTGGCCAGCCAATCGCCAGGCACAAGGAGATGGACAACCATTGACTGCAATTTAGAGTGTTCAACCAGAATGCCATGCATGTTTTGGGGATGTGGGAGGAAACCGGAGTACCCGGAAAAAAACCCATGCAAGCCCCAGGAGAGCATGCAAACTCTACACAGTTAGGACCAACCTGAGATCAAACCCTCAACCCTTGGACTGTGAGGGAGACGCGCTAAACACTGTTTCACTGGGCTACTTTGAATTTATCTTTTTTTTTTTTAAACAGAGCTGAAGTATAAGATGATTATGGAGGCACCCAAGCCAAGTAGAAAAGGTAAGCTGTAGATGCACCCTGAAAACAAAATATAAAAACAAAACTACATGATTCATTTAAATAACATCATTTGGAAAATTGACTTTTTATTGTTTTATTCAAATGGTTAGTTTTCTGGCCCACATCTCATTGAACAACTGTAGAATATATTTTGTGAAAATGTGCCAGTGACCGAGCCACTTTGTCTTGTTTTTGGCTCATTTACATAATAACCACCCCCACCCATACTGTGATCTTCTAGTTTTGAATCATAACCAAGTGAGTGTTGGGCCTGCCACACATGGAAGAGAACCCCAACAGAACCAAATGCTCAGGTGAATATTTGATCAAATTTAATTTTAGCAAATTAGTAATAGAAATACAATTACAGTAGTACACCTGAAGGTTCACAAATTTTTAATACATGTTTTAAATGGATACACTTTAAGCCTGTAACAAATTATTTGCTTTTTTCAATGGGAAAAGTATTTTGCAATCAGAAACACTTGTAAGCAACTCCAAATAGGGACTATTCTTGATTATTACTTCGAAGAAGTGCTCACGTTTTGTCTGTGTACATTTTTATGAACTTACATCCTAATGTTATCTATGGGGTCAGGAGCATGGGAGACTGCATGGAGATCGTTGGAACCTTCAGATCAAATTGTAGGTCACAACAGTCGGAGGGGCTCGCTTTCTCAGCGCAGCCACTTCAAGTCCAAAATGGTCCATCTCATCTTCCGCGTGCATCCACGCTACGGGAGTGTGAGGTCATCATCCGGCAGCTGTACAATACCAACAGTTTACAGTCTCAGGAGGTGTGTCAAAATCACAAAATGTCTGCTGTACTTTTTGTGTCTCATCGATAATTCTGTGCCTTGCAGATTGCACGCTATAAGGAGTTGCTGAAAGATATTGTGGTCAACAAGAGAATCACTCCAGAAAACTACAATCTGACCAAAGTTTACCTCCTGGGTGATATCTGGTAAAGAATCAGAAAATGTGTGTGGAAAGGGCAAGCCAAGGTCTTATGAGTGCTTTACATTTTTCAGCAAATCCTCTGACTACACCTTTCCTAACCTGGATCCACAAGCAGGAAAAACGTATGTAGTTTTGTGTCCGTCTTTTGTGCCTCTAGGTATATTAAGTTTTAAAGAATAAAGTAGGGACGGACCTTTGGAAGAATGGTTAGGACTTCCCCCTCACAGTTCTGAGATCGAGGGTTCAATCTCCTGTGGGTTCTGACCTGCCTGTGTAAAGTTTGCATGGTCTCCCCTGGCCTGTGTGGCTTTTATCTGGGCACTCGGTTTTCTCCCAGAACCCCAAAACATGCATTGTAGGATGGTTGAACACTTTAAATTGCCCCAAGGTGTGAGTGTGAATAGTTGTGCCCTGCGATTGGTTGGCAACCAATTCATAGTGTCCCCCGACCTGCTGCCAATAGTTGTCCAACACCCCCCGCGACTCTTGTAAGGACAAGTGGTACGGAAAATGAATGAAATAAACTATGAATAAACGGAATAAAACTAATGGAATATTTTGTCACGTCACACACAGTATGCGATTCTGCAACTAAGTTTGCAGTTATTGACTGTCTCCAAATACACTGTAAATTCCTGAAAATGGTGGACACCACCCAATTGTAATTAATTTGTAGAAAAATAAAAATATAAGCCATGTCTGATAATAAGGCATAGGTCTCCAAAATATAAAATGAAATACTCGTTGATTTTCTGGAACCAGTAACCTCAAAAGTGTCGCAGGGGGTCCCAGAGACTATCCCAGTCAACCATGTGAACCAGGCAGGGGACACCCCGAATCGGTGGCCAGACAATCGCAGGACAAAAGGAGACAGACAGCCATACACGCTCACAATCTTAGCTAGGGGCAATTTAGAGTGTTCAATCAGCCCACCAAACATGTTTTTGTGAAGTGGGAGGAAAGTGGAGAAAACTCCTGCAAGCCTGGGGAGACCATGCAAACTCCACAAAATGAGGACCCCCGCCCCCCACCTGGGATCGAACCCTTGACCCCAGAACTGTGAGGCTGACGCGCTAACCACTCTTTCACCAGGTCTGTAAAGATGGATGTTACATAAAATAATTTATTTGATCAAGAATTGTTGTTTTTTTCACCAAACTTAATGAATCCTCATTCATTTGCAGCTGCCTTTCGCAGAAGCTAAAGTGTCACAGTCCCACTCGTGTGTTCACAGCCAGTCTCAAAACCACAAAGCACTTCACTTCAATAAAAATGGTTGTTACAATTATAAGGAAGAAAAAAATCAAATTAACTTCTTTGCTTGCGGTGGGTTCAAGAAGTAGCCAATAATGCTTGATTTACTCTGGGCTCAGAGCTGTTAGAGCAATCTCCGGTGTAGCAGTTTCATCATGGCAAACTAGAGATGTCCGTTCTTTTTATATCTGTCAAATCAGTAATGGCTAGTGTTCACTTGTTCTCCTATAGTAGCACGAAACATCAGGGCTTCTATTCCGTTTTATGAACTCGCCCAGCAGTGTGTGAGCATAGCAGCTTCATTTTTTTTTTTGCCAAACCACTGATTATTACCTTTAAGTCATTATTCTGTATTGGAACCAAGTGTCTTCTCTTTAGAAGTCGGCATGTATCTGTACATAACAAATCTCACAAACAGTCTCAGAAATGCTATAATAGCAATAAAACAACATATATTTTTGTGACACAGATTGATGAATCCACGCACATTTTCTTTCCCCAGGACTGGCGTGACCCTACCAGCGCTCTCAAAGAGCCTTAACTCATCTGTGGGAGAACGCCAGAGAAGAAGTCGAACTGTACACAGAGGCCACAAAGTGCGGTGAGAAAAGCGAAGATTTACTTCTCAAAACACCAGCAACCTTCAGGACAGCAGCAGTTGTTTTTGTCAAGCAAAGTCCCAAATGACCGGATATATTCTCGAATAAGTTTCAATAGCAGATCAATACAGCGTTCGGGATTTTCCAAGGGACGATTAAGTTGTCATATGGGATAAAAAAAAACTATAGAGCGCTGATTGGGTGAACCATAGTATTGTCCAGTAACTGTGTTGTTATGTGAAACAGTTCATGAAATGGAGAGGGGGTCAGCCATTTTTTGTTATAGTTTGATTCTTTTATGACATGAAGTTATCTGGATAAAATGGCTTCAACCTGAGACTTCAGATTAATTCCAGAGGCTTGGAATGTCATTAATGTCTGGGTCAATAACAACATTTTCTGAGTTCTCTCCAAATACATACTGAACGAAAAAATGCAGTTAACTGTTATCTTTTATATTCACTTCAAGTCAGACCTCCAAATATTGTTAACACCAGTACCATCTCAAATCAAACTATCAGATGTTTTTATTAAAGTTGTGCTTGTATGCCTTTCATGCAATCATTTTTTTTTGGGACAGACAAACTTTCTATACTAAGAAAAAAGCCTTGTTGAACTAGCAAATTAGCCTAAAATATTCACAATAATGTGCAATAAGCCACAATAACTGCCATATTGCTACCGTATTTATTCGAGTATAATGCGCACCCGTGTATAACGTGCACCCATAATTTGTGACTAAAAATTGGTTAAAAAAAAATTCACGTTTTCTCAGCTCATACCAAGGATGGCACCGGTACTGGTAACTGGCAAATGCTGAACACATGTCGCCATGACAAAACATTTATTCACAACATATGGTACGGAAACCTAGTAAAACAAACTACCAGTATGAACACAATTCTCAAATGGAATGTACAATTTTAAATCAAAGTCTAATTCATCATCATAATATTTTAAATTTTTCAAAGTCTGATCCGTCATCCATGGGCGGACTCGAGTGACCGGCTGCCCTGCTAACGTTTCTCTGGAGCAACTTTTTTTTAAATTTTACGCTCCCCTATCAACTTGCCGAAGGCTATTTGGAGAGTGCTGGCTTTTGTAAATAAAAAAAGGTAGATTATATCCCCTGGGTTCTGATAGAACGGCTTCTCGCGTGCCATCTGGCGGAGAAAGATGATTTGCTGAGAACCTTAATTCAAAGATTAATCTGAATGTTTTCTATGCTTGTGTAAATTTTCTGGAGTAGGATTTCTGGATTTACAATTTCATTACAGTAGTACTTACTGTTACTACTACTTTATTTTCTCTATTTCTTCTGTCACGTACTGTTCTGCGTGATCTCCAAATGGCTACTACTTTAAATGCAAGGATAAAATAAAAAATATAAAAAAATGGCAGCACATTGTAGTATGTACTTGTATTTAGAAATATGTCCAGTGGGGGGAGTACATGCCCTTGTTATTCCTAAGTGAATGTTATCTGTAACGGGCCGTATATGGCCCGCGGGCCGAGGTTGAAAAACATGTACACACACGATCCGGGGACGGGGCGAGCACGCGAATCCTGCTTCGGCGAAACGTCCGTTCGGCGAACTGTCCGTCGGCCAAACGTCCGTCGGCCAAACGTCTTTCGGCGAATCGTCCGAGTACCAGTATTTTGTCATAAAACTAATGACCACTTGCATAATGTGCACCCAAACTTTGCCTCAGTTTTTTTGGTCCAAATTTTGCTCGTTATACTCGAATAAATATGGTACTTAGGAAACAAACTAAATAAACTGGTCATAAACCTCTCCATTGTAATTGCTTTACTGCGAGTGACATAATTGCTGCCAGCAACTGAAAAGCAACAGGACCAATTATATCACATCCATTTTCTGCTTCACTTTCTCGGACATTAGGGGGGAAATTGTGATGTGTTCAAAAATTCACTCTAACGTCAATACATACGCACTAACATGAAATTTTAATAGCAATTTTGTCCTTTCTGCTTGCTTACATCTAAGCTTCTCAAGAGGGAAATACCACAAACACTTGACTGTGTTTGCTTTTAAAGAACATCCTCTAAGAGAAACTAGTACTTCAAAAAAGGAACTCAGAGCTTGTGCTCAGTCTTGGTTGAAAGTAAATGTTTGTTATTACATTTTTGTTTTGTTTTACCAAGTCTGTCTCATGAGTGTCACCGAAATAGGCATTAGTCAGTTAAGCCAGTCTATTAACATGCGTATAGTGTTGCAGTACTGAGAGCTGCTCTGTGGCAGCTGCAGCCACAAAGGAAATGGTGACTAAAACCTCAAAAACCAGAGCAACCGTTTTCTTTTTCTCTTTTTTAGGTGGCATGTCTTTTTGATGACTTGTAATTCTAATTAACTTATCTAATGTTTTTCTGACGGTTTCCATTTATTAATGTTCAGACACAATCCCTACATTAATTCTTCCTTTCAGTATTTCCTGTTAGCGATTTACGGTTTTATGCCCAACAGCTTTTAGTTCAATGTGAATTAAACTGATCAGATAAGCCATGTGTTTAGGCAAGGGCATCAAAACTCATTTCTGTTACAGGCCACGCCCGCCACCTAGGCTGCCATAATTTACTTTTTGACAGCTTTTCTGATGGTTGATAGATAATCTATAGACATTAAATGTCCAAATAACCTTCTTGAACCTCTGAAATATTCTCTTGTATTTTTTTTCAATTTACAATGTTTTTGGTAAAAGGGAGAGAGGGAACATGGACTATTTCTTTACCTTTTAATCTTTTCTTTTTGTTATGAAAAATAACTAAATATTTTATTTATTTCTATTTGCATTTCGCCTTGGCGGCACGGTGATTGAGTGGTTAGAAAGTTGGACTCACAATGGAGGACCTGGGTTCAAATCCAGGTCGGTCTACCAGTGTGAAGTTTCCATGTTCTCCCCGGGCCTGTCTGGGTTTTCTCTGGGTAATCCGGCTTCCTTCTACACTTCAAAGACATGCGTGGTAAGCTGATTGGACACTCTAAAATTGCTCCTAGGTATGAGTGTGGGGGTGAATGGTTGTTTGTCTTCTTGTGCCTTGTGCCCTGCGATTGATTGGCCTCTAATTCAGGGTGTCCCCTGCCTCTGGCCTGAAGTCAGCTGGGATAGGCTCCAGCACCCCACGCGACCCTAGTGGGCATAAAGCGGCTCAGAAAATGAGATGAGATGTACATTTCCTCCCACATCCCCAAAACATGGAGAGAAAGCTTGTTGATCACTCTCAGGGGTAGGCAAACTATACCACAAAGGTTTGTGCGGGTTTTTGATCTAACCCACCAATGTGGTGTTTACAATCAATGGATTCTAGTCAGGTGCCTCTGTAGAATCTTTGTTAAACTTAGTGTTGGAACAATTGGAATAAAGACAAGGACCGACTGTGGCTCTTAACGGTAGCTCTAAATTGTCCCTAGCTGTGACTGTGCATGAATGGTTGTTAATTTCCTTGTGCCCTGTGACTGGTTGTCGACCATTTCTGGGTGTACTCTGCCTCTACCCTTTGTTCGCAGGGGGAGGCTCCAGCAACCTTGTGAGGATTAGCGCTTCAGAAGACAAATTAATTAATGCCACCAAAATTAAATTACTATTAATCCTGAATTATTTATAAAAAACAAATACTTTCCCCAAGTTATTACCAGTGGCGTCTCTAGGTCTATTTTAGGAGGCCATCAGGTGCCCTAAAATATTTTTGAGACCCTCTGATTTATTTTTTTACAAAAATCGTTTCAATGAAGCTAGAATGTGAGTTAATAATAATTATTAAGATTTACAGTCAACACATTTTTTATGATAATGTCCGTGTACAGTCCAGCTCAAATATATGGCGTTCTGGACCGCGCTTCTCGCTTGCTCGCTCTCCCTCCCTTTTTTTCTCCCCCAAATATAGGCTTCCTGTTGTACGGATTACTTGAAGCAGGCCAGGCCACTCGGAAACATGATAGGGGAGAGAAATGATTGGTGAGAAATGATTCCATTAGCACCCGCCAGGGGTCGGCAATAAATAATTGGTAGAAAATTAATGCAATACGTTTCCATAAATATATTTTCAGTTGAGCATTTTCGATACGAATATTTATTTATGCTTTATTTTTATGCTGAATAATTAGCAATTATTGGTCGCCGAACCAATTATTTGCAGTATCTGCCATAAGCAGGTGTATGTCTACTACACATAAATGATTTAGTAATAATAAAATGTAATGATTAATATCTATGAATGGGCGCCCCGGCGGATGAGTGGTTCGTGCGTCGGCCTCACAGCTAAAAAAAAATAAAATAAAATAAAAATTATTATTATTTTTTTTTTAAAGGGATTTTATTTTGTGCGCTCCATATGATTTTCTGTGCGCAGAGAAGACGAGAGTATTGCGCAATTGCGCACGCGCGCAGCTTAGAGGGAACATTGCAAGACACGCACCTGCACGCTTGCATGCACATTGCGAGCATTCCCAACCTGAATTTACGACCCAACCCCAACTCATTGACTACTTCCTTTCCCCGTGAGAAGTTGAGAGACTCCCAACTTTGTAAGGAATTACAGAAGTTGGGCTCACTTACCCTAACTCTCCAACAAGATCACTTCATAATGGTGGTGGCTCGGTATATTTTCGACGTTCCCGTTGATGCCCATCCAACCATGGCCCCATACCTCATTGAGGATGCTGAAATCATCCAGCATCCTCTGTTTGAAAAGGCTGTGGTGAAAATCCCAAACTTCAAAATCGGCGAGTCAACACCACAGCAAGAGGCAACCGTTGAGGCCCTCAAAGTGAACCCGAATTCATCAGATGGTGATGAAAATGTATCTTCTGGAGAGTCTGAGATGTTCTCTTGCCAAAGCATTGTAAAGAGATGTCGCGTTGGCATGGAGAAGCCCAGTCGCGCCCAATTTATAAACACGTCGTTCATTATGCCTACTTGAAATATCGTTAAACGTTTTTTCACCAACACTTGTTTTTGACGACCGTAGACACAGAATCTCCCCGAGTGCTTAGAAATGCAAGTTTTTTTTTTACACACTAATGACCATTTTTGGGATCGTGAGTTTGCCTTCTGTATCATTTCATCAAATCCTCATTTGGAAGGTCCTCCATAATATAGTTCTTTTCTGAGCGAATGGAATTTATCTTGTAAATTCACAATCGCAAATGCCAAAAATGCAATTTGCTTCTTGATTTGGGACTACAACTCTGACCGCATGGACATGGTAAGGGAATCATTTAATTGTTATTAGGCAGATTATGGCTATCAGAATCTTTTGTTGATTTTTCAATTTTTTTAGGGATTGCGAATGACGCAGTTGAACTCGTTGAACTTTAGTTGAACTTATTGGAAGGTGTGTAACCCGTTATATTTGGCAAAAAAATGGCACAGCGTTCCATCAAAAGAACACTACCACCAACTGGGAAGCACGGTGGTGGCAGTGTGATGGTCTGGGGCTGTTTTTCCGCCTCAGGACATGGACTACTTGCTGTAATTGATGGAAGAAGGAATTCTGCTGTCTACCAGAAAATTTTGAAGGAGAAAGTCCACCCCTCAGTTCGTGCGCTCCAACTCCAGCGCTATTGGAGCATGCAGCATGACAACGATCCAAAGCACACCATCACGTCCACCTCTGAATGGCTAATAAAAACAAAGTTAAGGTTTTGGAGTGGCCAAAGTCCGTATTCTAATTGAAATGCTGTGGTGTTATCTGAAACGGGCTCTTCATGCTAGGAAAAACCTCCAATATTTCAGGATTGAAACAATTCTGCACAGAAGAGTGGGCCAAAATTCCTCTAGTTGGCAATTACTTTTTCACAGAGGGCCAGTTTGTAATTTTTTTCTGCATTGGTGAATAAAATCATCATTTAGAAACTGCATTTTCTATTTCCTTGGGTTGTCTCTGTGTCATAGTAAAATTGGTTTGATGATCTGAAATCTTTGTTTGTGTTAAATATGCAAAAAAGAGAAATCCAGAAAGGAGCACTGTATATTGCAATAATTTCCAATTACTATTGCTTTTACGGCTGAAATTAAAATCACAATCAGTTCTGCAGTGTCAATAAAACTGTTGCTTTAACCAATCAGATTTCGAGTTGGCAACACCAAGGCCTTCTTGCAGGCGTAGGGATACGTTAGCGTTTTCACACACTATGATTGGCTTGTAATAGAGTGTACTAGCCAGCGCTCGCAAACTATCTGTAGTGAACTGCACAAGCAAATATATTGTTGTGTTGACTTAATAGCTGGCTAAAGGAGGAAAAGAAATGGATTTGGTTGCAGATTTATTGTCAAAGTTATTTTCAAGACGGACTTTTCAATAAAAGCGGGACATCCTTAAGATTAATTCTTTACAGTGGCTTACCGAGGAATTTTGCACACCGGAGCAAGTTCTAGACGGTGTGCCCCCTCAATGTCAGAACTCAATTCTAAAGGTAACCAAATGTGATAAATTTTCTTGAAATTTAACGAGTCACACACCGAAATCTGCAAAATATTTAAAACTGAATTTAGAAATATATATGGCAGTAATTTTCAATTATTGTTTTCCATTTAAATGTATTTATTTTCTAGGGCCTAAATTAAAATATATTTGTTTTGCGAGACAAATATATTTCTGACACAAAATTTAACATTTTCCTGGCCCTGCTCCCACCCATACGTAGGGGCAATTTAGAGTGTCCAATCAGTCTACCATGATGTTTTTGGAATGTGGGAGGAAACCAAAGCACGCACAGAAAACCCACACAGGCTAGGGGAGAACATGCAAACTCCACACAGGTGAACCGACCTGGATTTGAACTAAAGACCCCTAAGCCGTGAGGCCGACGCGCAACCACACGGGCCACCTGCATAATTATTCACTTGTAAAAACTAACCTACAATCAAAGCCCTTCTACATCCTTTTTATATTTTAGTCGACTATCTCATCTCATCTAATTTTCTGAACTGTTTTATCCTCATTAGGGTCGCGGGGGGTGCTGGAGTTGCTGGAGAATTTCGAGTGTCCAATCAACCTACCATACATGTTTTTGGAATGTGGTAGGAAAATGGAGTACCCAGAGGAAACCCACACAGGCCTGGGGAGTACATGCAAACTCCACACAGGTGGATGTGACCTGGATTTGAATCCAGCACCCCAGAGCTGTGAGGCCGACCCTCTAACCACTTGTCCACCTGTAGTCGACTATGTTGATATTATTTTGATATTCGTCATTAGGATTGTCCTTGTAGAGCTGAGTATTTTGGAGGTGCTGTAAAAAGTTGGGAAGCACCATTTTAACGTCAGTGCTGCCATGGCAACATGATTGACAGCTGACACGAGGGCCGAGACTAGGGGGCGGGGCCGGGCGCTCGAGCTCTTCCACCCACCTCCCCTCCGTCTTCTATCCCTCCTCCCTCTATTCCCTCCCCCTCCGGGCGTCACTGACGTACACTCAGAGAGCGGGACCTGCCCTCCCGTCGCCATTTTTAGTGTCGTCCTCTCACTCCGCGGCGGTTCTGTAGACGACGAGCGGGAAGAAGACCCAAGCGCCACGGAAACACGACTCGTCGGAACATTAATGACGCGCGCCACTGCTCCCGTGTCACGTGCCTGACATGCACGCGGACGAGCCGAGCCGCTGTTGTGAAATCTTCTCTACTGTGAAGACGACGTGTGGCGGGCCGCCATTTTTCTCCTCCGCCGCCTACAAAGTCCGTTCCGACTCGAGACGGGGGCTTCGAGTAGGGCTCTCCACGACGCGTGTGCCTTAACGTAAGCGCCATAAGCTCGTTTGGGCGAAGTCATTTTCCCACCGGCGACGTCCAAGCGACATGAGGAATAATACAAAAAGCAAGTGAGGCCACTTCACTCGCTTCTCCTCCTCGTCTTCTCAGAACCGCCACTGACCGGAGGGGATAAAATACCGGACGCGAATTTTCGGCGTCTTCTCGGAAGGAGGAAGGAAGAGGAGAAGCTTCATTCATCATTAGCTTTTTTGTTTCTTTTTTTACAGTCTTGCTTAGCACGACCGAGACCGCTTAGTGCAGGATACGTAATAGTTCAAAGTTGACTCGGACCGGCCTGATTGTAATAAGCCTGCCAGGTATTTTACTGGGTGGTCCTTGAAACTCAAAAACTTCCAAGGTGGCAGGACGAACGAGCTGCCCTGCAACCTTTCATTTGCAGTGATATTGTCTGCCTTCCCTCAAAGCCCACCCAGGTTGGCGTTTCTCACCTGTACACTGACATTTAACTTATATTTGTAAACAGAAATGTCCACTGCTCGCTTCGACTCATCCGATCGTTCGGCCTGGTATTTTGGACCTGTGTCCCGCCAAGAGGCGCAGAATAGGTTACAAGGACAAAGACATGGCATGTTTCTCGTCCGAGACTCATCCACCTGCCCAGGGGATTACGTTCTGTCGGTTTCCGAGAACTCCAAAGTGTCTCACTATATCATCAACTCTTTGCCCAGTAAGAGGTTTAAGATCGGAGACCAGGAGTTTGAGCACCTGGCTGCCCTCTTGGAGTTCTACAAAATCCACTACCTGGACACCACCACGCTGATTGAGCCAGCTCCCAGGTAGGGGTGACACAAAGTACATCATGCCAAGCAAGATAGCCTCCAGATCGCTATTATGTAGGTTAGCTATTTTTACCAGAAGTAACCTACTTTCGTTCAGACTGCAGTCTGTTATGTCATGAAGGATCAAGATTTTCTGGATATAATGCACATGGTTGCATTACAACTACACGTGTGGTCCTAAAAATAATGTCACTATAACACAGAGGTAGGGAACCTATGGCTCGGGAGCCATATGTGGCTCTTTCCATGGGGGCATATGGCTTTCCACTAACCTGTGAGGTAAAATATGGAAATCATTGTTGAGAGAGCTGAGTCCCGAACACACTAATAAGAGCGTCACTGCAGTGTCGACACTACCTGTACCCCTACTTTAATCATAATTTAGTTTTTTATTACTCTTCTGCATGCATGACATCATTGATACTGATTTATTAGCCAACGCATAACGATGTTGTCAAAAGAATTCAGATACTTTTTGTACGTTAAAAGTGATGAAATTACGAAAAATAAAATCACACTTTCATATATTTTTACTTTTCAATTCCGAAAATGGCTCTCAAGAAATAACATTAGAAAATATGAATTGTTTATGGCTCTCTCTGTCAAAAAGGTTCCCGACCCCTGCTATAACGTGTTTTTTCTCATTTAACCAGTGTTTGTGGTTTATGAGGATTCCTTATGCTCGTCAATATGAGCCTAAATTATGTACTAATAATGCTCATTGGTTGGCCTTTATGAGACTGGACGTCCAATCCATTTTTGACTCACTACCAGCCTTTCCCTGTCAAAACAGATTGGGTGTCTATTCTCAGCAATGCAAGCCAATTAATCATGTTATGAAGCTAGCCATTCATGAAAGCAGTCAAAAGCCACAAACCTTACATTGCAATTCTGCTTTTAATAAATATACCTAGTTTGGGTGTTATTTTCAATTTCCCTCTGAAAAAGAACATTAAACTAACTTCTCTTGTGTTCTTGAAGTTTTTTTCTTAACAAAAGCAAATATGTTAATAGAGGTTAAAAGTGACAAGTTAGAGTATATTGTCTACATTTAAATCCTTCTGTCCCATAATCTCTAAGGTACCCAAGCACAGTGAGTTGTCCGATCCAGCCTTTGGGCGGCCAAGATGAGAACCTGGAGTATGTTCGGACTCTCTATGACTTCACAGGCAGTGACGCTGAAGACCTTCCTTTTAAAAAGGGAGAGATTCTAATTATCTTGGAGAAGCCAGAAGAGCAGTGGTGGAGCGCCAAGAGCAAAGACGGTCGCGTCGGCATGATCCCAGTTCCTTATGTGGAGAAATTAATACGACCCTCTCCCCATCCATGCCAACCGGCCCTTGGATCCCGTAACTCAAACAGCTATGGCATCCCGGAGCCATCGCATACCCTGGTCCACGCCTACGCCCAGCCGCAGACCCCGTCACCGCTGCCCCCGGGCACTCCTGGATCCGTCAACGCTCCACTGCCATCCTTGCAGAATGGACCCGTCATGGCCAAGGCCATCCAGAAACGAGTGCCCTGCGCTTATGACAAGACAGCTCTTGCTTTAGAGGTAATAGATGATGAAATTTATATATTGTCTAGGGCTGGGTGATCGTATGATCATTGTTATAAAAAACCAAAATAACAAACAAGGTCTGTTTGGGTGGTCAAGCGTATTCTCGATCAAACCTGACAACACACCCCAACTTCAAAACAAAATAACCAAGCGTGGAGCATCTAGCAACGAGAAGTTGAAGTACTTCCTAGATTTGCAGGTTTTCAATTTAGATTCTTAAATTAAATACAGGCCACCGGATGGTGCAGTGGTTCTTCCACCTGACTTTAGGCGGGCAGGCTGGGTTTGATTCCCACTTAAGGGTGGTTGTCCCTTTCATTGTGCCCTGGGATTGGCTGGCGACCAATTCAGCGTGTCCCCCATCTGCCATCCAGGATTTGCTAGGATAGGCTCCAGCAGGTCCTGCAAACCTTGTGAAGATAATGATTGAATGAATGGGGGAAAAACAAAATACACACTGCCTAGCATTTGTGTTTCATTTTCGGTTGCACAAGTTTTCTTCAGTTTTTTTAAAACCAAATTTAGTGCAGATGTACCTCCATTTTTTTCTATATCCTATAGTTTTCTTGCAGTCAGCATTTTTTTAATTCTTGTATTAAAGGTATTTTATATAATCTTCGCATTTGAACCGGATGCCAATCTAACTTTTCAGTCTTGGCTAAGTTATATGCATTTATTTGAATAGTTGGCAAAATTGTTTTTTCATACTTGAGTGGTTTTCACACTTTGGCAGCAGTGCAGCACAACACTTTATCCGTATTGTTCGCCTGTGTGTGCAGATGTCAAAAACATTTCAGGTTAATTTACAGAACAGAACTAAAGCCAGATTTTGTTTCAGCAACACAAAATTACATGGGGAAAAATTTTGCATTAATGCAACAATTTTTTAAAGTTTTTAAGTGTAATTGAGATTGGACGATAACATTAAAAAGTAGTCATTATCATTCTTTTTGTTAGATCGCCCAGCCCTAGTATTGACATCACATAATATTGTGTCCTTGTTTGGAAAAAAAGCCTCATGAGTACCTTGGAGATTTTATGAATAAGCAGAACTAGCTTTTCTGGTGTGGAGCATACTTTTAAAAGTTCTCAAAAAGGGCCTGACAAAAGATAGTCAAACACTTAAACTATGAGTTCTTCCTTTTAAATGTTGGGCAGATGATCCACCAGTACCTTGTACCTGTACATTATTTAGTTTTTTTTTGTGACCTTAGCTCCTACAAGTATAAGTTAAAGTGATATCATTATCACAGAATGGTAAAAAAATATATTGTATGAGAAAATGTTGGGAATCCGGGTAAAAAAGTGCACTCTTGTTTAATGATCAGAAAAAATGGCAAACAATCCATTTCATTTCATGCAACACACCATGGAAGATGAGTGATGATTCAGAAGAAATAGTTTCATTTGTGGTCACAAGTGCTGTTGCGTGTTGCAGGAGAGAATGTCTAACTTTTTCAGAATGTCTTCCACTGCTGCTTACATGTTGAAACATGTAATGTAATGCATAATTCACTCCTTTCATGCATAGGCCCTCCAAGGTGCTTCAGCCCAGTGACCTCTTTTCAGCGTGAGCTCAAAAAATAGGAAACATAAGGGCGGTGGAATATTTTGAATCGCTCCTGACTGGAAGTGACAACAAGTTGATAGCATTAACTGATACCAGGTATTGATTTTTCAGATAGCAAAGAGCAGATGCTTTGAATTTGAGCTCTCCTCGTGTCGTCTCTTATTACGTCTCATTATAGAAAGTTTTTAAGTGCGGACAAAAGCTCAGGAACAAATCTACTGAGATCAGTGTTCCCCAGTGTTGGGGGGGGAAATGGCTCTCAATCAGCAGGTGGCTGATGTAGTTAATTTTCAAGAGCTTTTACGTTCTTAAGCAACACAGTAGGCTCACGAAGGCAGGGTTCGCCTTTGGGGCATACTTTGTATCCCGTGGCATTTTTTCTTTTTTTAAAGATGAAATACTACTACGACTTTTGATATAAATTCACTTATCAATTATCAATCAGGCGGCCTGGTTAGTGTGTCGGCCTAACAGTTCTGGGGTCTAGGTTCGATCCCAGGTGGGTCCCCACTGTGTGGAGTTTGCATGTTCTCCCCGGGGTTGCGTGGGTTTTCTGCAAGTACTCCGGTTTCCTCCCACATCCCAAAAACATGTGTGAATGTTTGTCCTCCTTGTGCCCTGTGATTGGCTGGCCACCAATTCAGGGTCCCCCCTCCGCCTGGTGCCCAAAGTCAGCTGGGATAGGCTACTGCAACACTTGTGAGGATAAGCCATTCGGAAAATGAATGAATTATCTATTAAAATGCCATTGATGGTCAGTGGTTAGTGCGTTGGCCTCACAGTTCTGGGGTTGAGGGTTCGATCCCAGGTGGGTCCTCACTGTGTGGAGTTTGCCGGGCCTGCATATTTCCAGGTACTCTGGTTACCTCCCACATTCCAAAAACATGCATGGTAGGCTGATTGGATAGTCTCCGGCACCCCCACATCCTAGTGAGGATAAAGCGGTTCAGAAAATGAAAAATGAAAATGCTTGATAAAACTCATGAATATTTTATCTTGGCGTTTGCGCACCTTCACTCACACTAGTATAGAAATATTTGATTATACAATAATAACTTGAGATACGAGCTTAATGCATTATGGGACCGAGTTCGTATGTCAATTTACTCGCATCTCAAATCAATTTTTCCCGCAGAAAATAACTAAATAAAATTAATCCGTTCGCACCCTCTGAAAAAAACACCCAAAACAGGATATTATAATGGAAAAACAGCGTTTTATTTGTTCTCATTCACCACCTACTCGCAGTAACAAATACATATCTAGTGGTTATGATCATCAATACTAAAATGTAACATTCAGTACAGATGGTAGCACCTTACCGCGGAGTGTGCGCACGAGAGAGACTTGACGGACGCCAACACGCTGTTAACATAAACTTTAAATTGAATTTAAATAAACTTAGATTACTATACACCCACTTAAAAATAATTTCTAATCTTACATTACACAAAATTTAAACCTTGTGCAATAACCGAGGCAAATATGTTAATGTATTAGGCTTGCGAGACGCAACTTGCCGCTTCTCTATGCCTCAGAACTGAGTGTATTCCAGTTTGTTTTTTAAATTATTAAATCAGCCACGACTCGATTTGGAGGGTTGAGCTGATGCCTTTTTCAGATGCTAGCTTTGCTTTCAAGTCCAGGGAGATTCCTCTGGCTTTTTCGCAGATTATCGACTCGATAACGCTATCTCCAGTAAAAATGCCACCTGAACGGCCCGGTGTTCGTAGCTATCATTATGCGAGGGAGATGCGGCGAGAAAGACAGAGCAATGCTGTTCTCATAAGCAGCCTTTCGTATATTCGGACGACCACATCGGGAAC
The DNA here is from genome assembly GCF_051989625.1 of Stigmatopora argus. NCBI lineage: Eukaryota > Metazoa > Chordata > Actinopteri > Syngnathiformes > Syngnathidae > Stigmatopora > Stigmatopora argus. The sequence continues at coordinate 11,647,768 of NC_135402.1, forward strand.
CATTTGGTATGTTCGCATCTCAAATTTGCCTCTTATCTCAAGGCAAAAATGTTCTGAATTTTTCCTCGTATCTCAGATTTTTCGTATGTTGGGACACTCGTATGTCAAGGTATTACTTAAAGCTGGATGATAAAAGGATAACGATAATTATCGTGAAATAATTTTTGTCAATAATAATAATAATAAAGACTTTTGATTAAAAATTCCATAATTTTGAACTGCAATTATGCCACCCGACCACCACAAAGAACGGGGCCGCTGTTGTGATTTGAACGCTGTTCCAGACCAACGCTTGGGAGAAGAGGAAAGGTGTTTTGAGCATGCTAGCAAAAGGACAATGACACGGCCAAAATGAGCGATTTTGAGATGCAGGACAACACAGATCTGATCCACTAAAAGATCCAAATGAATTCTCCTTGGCGTTTTCTTACTTTTTTTAATGCCTCATACCTGTGCAAAGAGCAGCCTTATTGAAAATGTCCTTAACCCACTGTCTTCATTTGTGGACAGCCTATAATGTTTTTCTTACTTGATATCAAGGTGTTTCCCCATTCTATGTAAATGAAAACGTTGCAAAAATCAAAAACTTGTTATCTTGGTTAAAATGCGTTAAGTTCTTCCCAACTTCTTTATTTATTTTATTTTTTGTAAATTTAGACTTTCTTTTTCTGAGGCTGAAAATAGTCTGCTTGCCAAAGGTGATGTCTTCAGTTGATACTTTTATTTATTTCATATTGACAGCAACTTTTGGCTTGAAGACAAATTTATATAAAAACAGATGCCTTTCAAAAATTCTGTGCTCATCGGTCAATACAACCTTTACAGTAGCCATGTAGTCATTTTACACTTCCATTTTTTAAAATCAGAACATTTGGCTGTTATTGTGGTAAATTTGGTCCATAAAAATGAGTTGTCGTGAACTCGGTGACATCTTGTGCTTGTCATGTTGCGACTGGTTGTTGAATTTGAACGCTTGTACTTCTCTCCTCAGGTGGGCGATTTAGTCAAAGTGATGCGGATGAACATCAGCGGTCAATGGGAGGGAGAGGTGAATGGACGAAGAGGTCTCTTCCCATTCACTCACGTGAAAATCATAGACCCTCAAAATCCAGACGAGAGTGACTGAATAGACCTCCTTATCTGTACTGCATTCAACGCCCTAGTTCACCGTCAGGGTCACCATGTGCTTTTCCTGCTTGGGGCTGTACCGTGACCATAACCCCCTCCAAATTCCCAATCCCACTTGCTACTCTTCCTCCCTTTTCGCCACTGCCATTGCCAACTGCTGCGAGGCTTTGACTGTTTACATCCCCGGAGACGTTTGAACGAAAAGCAGACTCCCCTGACAAGCAGTGTTCATACAGGGGGTTCCGTTTCATTTCAACATATGTATTGTATATTTACCACATAACATGTTTGAGAGTGAATGTTGTGATTATTTGTGCAAAGTGTGGAGGGGGCAGTGAGGCCATCGAGCGTGTCTTACCTTAAACACAACCGTGGAGTTGAATCTATGCTAATTGCAATCTACGCTATTTACGCCATTTTTCATTCGTGCCACTTGCTCAGAAATTTGTGAAATTTGCAGAGGAATGAATGACACCTGTCAGCAACCACGGCTTTGCATGTTTCAAAGCTTGAATGACTAGACAAGCTTTGCAACTGCGTATGCTGCTAAAGCAGTGGTGGGAAAAGAATGCCACGTGTCATGCTATATTTTGACATGAAATGAAGATGGGATTTAGAGGACTAGAAACCTTAGAAACTGTTCTCTACCCCTCCACAATGGCACGTGACACAAAGGTGCAGGCGAGAACGCCCCGGAAGCCAATAAGAGCCCATAAATGCCTTTTTTTCCAGAGAGTAAGATGATTGCATTTTTTTTTTGTTGTATTTGGTGTATTTTTTAAAGACGTTATTTTTTTCTAGTCTAGTTGGGATTTTAACTTTCTTTCAATTTGTGGCCTGCACAACTGTTCATCTCTATATGCAAGCTGCCTCTTGTCACTTGTGAAAGCTTGATTCTATTTTAACTGTAGAAACATCTGACACCGGACATATCTGCTGTAAAAAAAAAAAAGACCTGCATCTTTCAAGATTTGTCTTTTGTTGTTGATTTTTTTCATTTTTTTTTCATTTGGTTGAATGAGTTGCTGTGAGTGATTGAGTGATGCTGTTCAACAAAAGGGAATGGAGCCTGTGGTGGCCGCTGCTTAAGCTCCTTCATGGCTATTCTTTTCCATCGTCCCGGTCCGTACATTGGATCCAAGCTACTAATTAAGCAATACACTCCAATTGTCAATGATCCTTCTTGCGGCCAACCTCATGTTTGTGAGTTTTTTTGTAATGGTATTAACAGTATTACTGTCTCCCGGCTCCTAGGAAAGCCTGTCTTTCACTTAAGGATTAAGAATTGTGCCTTTTATTTTCTTATACCATTGACACGTTAATATTACCCATGGTTAACACCTGTGCTGGTATTGACCCTTTATGTACAGAACAAGTAAATAAATTTACATCTACTACTTGATGCTTTTTGTGTTCTTTTGAGTGTATCTGGAGCAACTTAATACAATGTTTTTTTTTCCTCATCCTTTTTCTCCTGTGCCCAAGAGAAAGGAAGCAATTAATGTATTATAATGAAGCGCTAATAAAAGCGAGTCAGCTGACCCAGATGGCAAACTTTTCAAGGGCAGTGTCATGCACATTTGCTGTTTTACTTAACGCCTCACCCCAAAAATATGTGAGCAATTAAGCACAACGGCATAATTCTGACTGCAGTCAAGCCAGACGCCAAATCCTTTCAAAACACCTTCACCAACTTCTGTGTGATCGTAGCGCCTTTCACCCCCCAAACAATCCTTACTGGGGTTGGGGGGGGATTTGCTGATGCTGAAGCCTAGCCCAGCTGACTTCGGGCCAGAGCCGGGGGACACCCTGTATCGGTGGCCAGCCTATCGCAGGGCACAAGCCGACAAAGTAGGAGAAATAACGGAACTCAAGAGAGCCATGACATTATGTTCTTAAGTGTATGTAAACTTTTGACCACAACTGTATATATGTATGGTATGTATATGTATATACGTATATATACACATACATATATACACATATACATTATATATACATGCATGTAATGTATATGTGTATGTGTATATATATATATATATATATACCTATATCTATAAATATATACGGGATATACCTGTATATGTATATATACATACACATGTATATACATACATATACATGTATATATACATATATGTACATAAATATATATGTGTATATATATATATATATATATATATATATATATATTTATGTACATAAATATATATGTATACATATATATATATTATTTATTTATACATATATATATATATATACTTATATATTTATGTATATATGTACATTTATATATACACACATCTATATATATACACATACATGTATATGTTTGTGTATGTTTGTATATGTATATGGCTCCCCAGGGAGCCAAACCACTTCAGTCCGGTAGCATTAACCTCTCACCTGATCAAGACATTGGAGAGAATCATCCTCAATCACCTCAGCCCCCTGATGAATGCAGAGCTGGACCCTCTGCAGTTCGCCTATCGTCCAGGCATTGGTGTGGAAGATGCTACCACCTACATGATGCACAGGTCTCTTTCACACCTGGAGAACGCGGGAAGCACGCTGAGAATGATGTTTTTTGACCTCTCCAGTGCGTTCAACACCATTCAGCCGGTTCTACTGAGAGGGAAACTGGAAGAGGCTGGAGTAAGGAACCACCTAGCCGCATGGATCGACTTCCTCACTGACAGACCACAATATGTGAGACTCCAGGACTGTACGTCTGATGTGGTAGCTTGCAGCACGGGGGCCCCACAAGGCACAGTGCTCTCTCCACTCCTCTTCTCCCTCTACACATCAGACTTTAAACATAATACAGACACCTGCCACCTCCAGAAGTTCTCTGACGACACCGCTATTGTTGGACGAGTGACGGACGGGAACGACCTGGAGTACAGGGGAGTCATCACAGCCTTTGTTGACTGGTGTAGGCAAAACCACCTCTACATCAACACCAATAAGACAAAGGAAATGGTCATCGACTTTCGGAGGAATCCTCAACAGACCACTCAGGTGAACATCCAGGGTACAGACATTGAAATCGTGGAGAATTTTAAGTACCTGGGTGTTCACCTCAACAACAAACTAGACTGGTCCACAAACACAGATGCCCTGTACAAAAGGGGCCAGAGCCGCCTCTACCTACTGAGGAGTCTACGGTCCTTTGGAGTGTGCAGGACACTGCTGAGGACTTTCTACGACACTGTGGTGGCATCTACAGTGTTTTATGCAGTGCTTTGTTGGGGATGCGGGAGCACGGAGAGGGACAGGAACAGGCTGAATAAGCTGGTCAGGAGGGCCAGCTCTGTTCTGGGCTGTCCTCTGGACTCTGTGGAGGAAGTGGGAGAGCGGAGGATGCTGACCAGGATGATGTCCATTATGGACAGCACCTCCCACCCCCTGCATGAGTCTGTGGAGTCCCTCCGAAGCTCCTTTAGCAATAGACTGCGGCACCCTCATTGCAGGAAGGAGCGCTTCCGCAGATCCTTCCTCCCATCAGCTGTCAGGCTCTTTAACAAAAAAATGGCTGTGTGTTAAGACCTACCATATGCATGCATGTACATTTATGTATGTATGTATGTATGTATGTATATATGCGCTAAGCAACACGCTTATTTAATTATATATTTATTCATGTATTTATTTCTTGACCTACTTATTACCTATCTATTTATGTCTAAAATGCCTTTCCTATTCCTGCATCCTCACCCTCTTGCCACTGGAACAACGAAATTTCCCGAATACGGGATGAATAAAGTAATCCAATCCAATCCAATATACATGTATATATATAACCATGTATATACATGTATATATATGCATGTATATACATATACATGTATATACATGTATATATATACATACACATGTATAGACATACATATACATGTATATATACATATACATATATGTACATACATATATGTGTATATATAATTTATATATATATATATATTATATATATATATTATATATACATATATATTTATGTATATATATATATATGCACACACAGACACATTTACACTTATACACATTCATACACATAAACCCCTTTTGACATTTCAGTTTTTTTAATGTAAAAAAATATTTGACATTACAAAATGCAACATTAAATATACACTTGATATATATATATTTTTTTCCCCACTGAGTGCACAATCCCGCAAGCAAAATTTGTCAGTCTTACAGGGATACAGATGAATTTATGTCACCTGGATGGTGGGGAATACCAAAAAGAAAACTGGAGCAGATGTGTAAGTGATCAACTCTTGAAAAAACAAACAAACAAACAGAGGAGTGGTTGAGGGAATTTTTGGAAGCAAACTGCTCGCTGCAGGCTTTTCCCTCCGCAGCAACGGCAGATGTTCTCCTTGCGCAAGGTAGGACTTTTCTGGGTTGAGTGAAGCATACGTACAAACGGGATAGGCCCACCAAAGAAACAATTCCAAGACAACCTAGCAGTAAAGAATGCGTTTGCCATTTGTAGAACAGCTCTCTCTCTGTTCCACAATGCTTTGCTCACAATTCTTCCTGAAGCAGAACACTCCATTATTTGGTAAAAATGTTATTTTGATGCAAGGCATCAATTTTCGTGGAATGCAGCGAGAGTAGAGGCTCTAAATGCGGTACAGTTTTGACTTTTACTGGCCAATTGAAACCATCAAGCATTTTTTTTCATTCATTCATTTTCTTCTGACACGAAGGGTGCTAGGGCCTAGCCCAGCTAACTACGGGCACCAGGTGGGGAACACCCTGAATCGGTGGCCAGCCAATCGCAGGGTACAAGGAGACATATAACCATTCACGCTCACTCTTCTACTTAGGGGCAATTTAGAGTGTTCAACCAGCCGATCAAGTATGTTTTTGGGAGTGTTTGACATTCCATGAACAAACAGCAACTACTACTACTCAATGCCATACAGGTAAAGTACTTCATAATCTGTCACTCAAAAGGATTCACACGTTAAATCTGAGAAATCCCCCGTCCTTTTTCCCCTTCCTGAATGAAAAATTTGAATATTTTAAAAACATGATTGTTGGGTTTATTCTGGGATGGTACTATATGTTCATTAAGCATTTAATAGGTAATAAAGTTATAATTTAATTTGTGCTATACTTTATGTTGGGACCGAGTAAGCTCGAGGACACTTTCCCCCCACAGCTGCTTTCGAGGCCAGTTAATTGTTTTCAGGACTATTGACCGAACAGGACACCATGTTCCAGGCCGAGACTGTTGATCTGAGTTGGCAATGAAGATCTACGAGGGACTCTTAAATTGCTTTGACTTGGATTCCGGCAGATGGCGATAATCGAATCAACTTCCGAAAATACTCGCATTATTGTTTACAAATACTGTCGCTCTGTTTACCTTATAAAGAAATTATTATGCTTATTTGTGCAAATTCTTACGCAGGTGTTTTTGGTTCCGATCTAATATGAGATTGATGTGGCAGTTGTTTTTTGACCTTAATGGTGTTATTCGGTTAGCTTATGCAATTGTTTGCATCAGATTACCTCAAATGTTTTGATTATGCGCCGACTAAATTGACAGAGGAAGATGCCGTTTCTTTAGAATCATCTTGGACGAAGGCGAGCCGGGAGTGATTTTCCTTGCAAGTTGTAGCCAGAGTATGTTAAAGATGTCTCCCTGTTTTGATTAAAGTGTATTGATAATAAACCTTTCAATGATGCAAAAGTGGTTTTAGACTTTCAACAACCTGCTTTTCGGATTGTGCAATAAATAACAACAAAAGTATGAAATCATTCAATTCAAATGTTTTTTCCAATGTCTGTTTTGGCATCATAGCGGGATCAGGCGGAGGACCGGCAAGAGGATCCAAAGGGGTGCCAGCAGCAATAAAGTGGACAGGAAGGGCCGCGCGACTAAAGGCGAGGCGCTGTCCGACGTGCAAGAGCACACCTCGTAGCCGTTTTGGGCACGGTCCGGACGAGGGCGGGCCTCCACCCGATTCTCGGTGCTCTCGGCCTCCGTGCCAGCCGAGTCCGACTGCATGCCAGTGCACAGCAGCCAGTCCTTGCCAATGAGGCGCGGGTAGTCAGCCTCCGCCTCCATGTCGCTGTTAGGCACACGCCAGTACTCCTTCCCCTTGAAGAAGTATGACGAACCTGCGCGTTAAAAGAAGAAACGATAGAAACGCATCACCAAATTTGAGTCATTCATTGTCTCCATTAGTCCAAACATTGCAAAAACGTTTTGGCATTGCCACTTCTTTATATCATATAGCCGTGTTTCCCCAACCTTTTTAAAGCTCCGGCACACTTTTTACTTTGAAAAAATCTCAAGGCACACCACCATATGAAAATCTTCTAATTAAAATTAACAATATAAAGTAATTCTCATCAAACTTTTATCAAAAGGAATCAAATAAACTCTCCAAAAATGACAGTGGTACCTCGAGATACGAGCTTAATGCGTTCCGGGACTGAGCTCGTGTGTCGATTTACTCGTAACTCAAATGAACGTTTCCCATAGAAATGAACTAAAAACAAATTAATTTGTTCCAACCATCTGAAAAAACACAGAAAACAGCATATTTGATTGGATTTTTTTAAAATTTGTTCTAATTTGCCATCTCTTAACAAAGTAACAAATAACTAGTGGTTTAATAGTACTAAAATGTGTTTAATTGTACAAAAATTAGACAGATTTGCAGAGGGGAGAGAGAGAGGGACAGAGGGGGGGGGTTACTTTTTGCACGGCAACACACTCGTAACATAACATAAACAATTTTAAATGAACTTGGATGACGATGCACACACTCAAAAATAAATTTAATCTAACCTTACACTAAACTTAATTCTAATTTTGTTTTAAATTTTGATACCTTTCTTCTCCCGGGTTGGCTCTATTTGCCCCGCCTCCACCCTGACTTTCAGATGCCACCTACCGAGGGTTGCTTGCTTCTGTCTTCCCATCAAAATATTCCAAAAATGATGCACACAAATGTCCTCACAATAGGATAACGCACGACCACTTGCCAACTTGCCGGGGAAGTAGTACTCCTCTCATATTAGCGAACAAGCTCTGCCATTCGCACTGACTAACGGGGAAAAAACACTGAAAAAATGCAACGCTCCGCCCAGTGCTCGTAGAGACATTACACGAGGAAGTTGCGACGGGAAAGACAGCGCCCATGATGTTCTTATGAGCAGACTCTCGCATCCGCTGTATGCTCGTATATCTAAATTTGTCTCGTATCTCAAGATAAATATTTGCTCGAAATTTAACTTGTATCTCAAATTGCTCGTATGTCGAGGTATTACTGTAATTCAAATTCTTATACTGACCATTGTTGGCAAAAGTTGGTGTCTGCAGAGCCCAAACAACCTCTGGTTTGAGTTTTGTAAAAATAAGCAATGTAACGATTTTAATCTAAAAAATGTATGAAAGTTAATTTCAATATTATTTAAATCTACTAATATTACACAATAAGTAGTCCACAAAAGTTGACGACTTCCGGTTCACGTTACATAAAAAATAAGATACAAAATGACATAAACCTCATAGTATTAAGATCTTGCAATAGTACAATGTTCATCATATTTCAATTTAAATCTTGTATTATTAAGATTTTTATCTTGGAATATTACAATGTATGTGTTCTTGGCAAATCATTTCCTGCGGCACAGTGGTTGGGAAACACTGCTGTATAGTATGCATGAAGATATTTGTCACTGTTTTCCATCCTATTCCACACATTTTTTTACCACACAAGTCGGCTGCTCTAATTTTTGTTGTGGCTCACATCGTAATTAATGTTTCTCTCAGTGGCCATTATGGCTGCAACCCCCCCCACCCCATTTTTTTAAATAGCTTTTTATTTATTAATCATCCTTGTCAGGTTTGTGAAGGTGCTGGAGAGCGGAAAAGCGGACTACAACCAAGATTGGTCACCAGTCAGTCATAGGGCACAGAGACAGGAACAACCATTCACACTCACTATCACACGGCCACTGAGGGGGAATCGAACCAACGCCGCCCAAATTGAAATCAGGTGAATGAACCACAGCAACAGCTATTCCATTTGTTGAAAAGATGTTTGGAATATTTCAATTATTTTAAAAGTGATGGCGCGAGTGGTTAGCGCGTCGGTCTCGTAGCTCTGGGGTCCTGGGTTAAAATCCAGGTCTTGTCCACCTGTGTGGAGTTTGCATGTCCTGCGTGGGTTTCCTCCGGGTACTCCAGTTCCCTCAAACATTCCAAAAACATGCATGGTAGGCTAATTGGACACTCTAAATTGCCCCTAAATGGGTGTGAGTGTGCATGGTAATCCGTCTCCTTGTGCCCGGCAATTGGCTAGCCATCGATTGAAGGTGTCCCCCACCTCTGGCCTGGAGTCAGTTGGGATAAACTCCAGCACCCCCACGACCCTCTAAGATGCACGCGTGCGCAATTGCGCACTAGTCTCGCCTTCTCTGCGCACAGCAAATCATATGGAGTGCACTAAATAGAATCCCATTTTTTTTTTAACTGTGAGGCCGACGCGCAAACCACTCATCCGCCGGGCCGCCCCATTCATAGATATTAATCATTACATTTTATTATTACTAAATAATTTATGTGTAGTAGACCTGCACCTGCTTATGGCAGGTGTGATACTGGTGTGTGCCCATAGCGAGCAATGATGATGTTGCTCACACCGGTACTCAGTGTGCTCAGGGAGGTTGTCTTTCTGCCCAGACAAACAAAAAATTAGAGGGAACATTGCCCACGACCCTAAACGGTTCAGAAAATTAGATGAGATGAGAGAGGAAAGTGATGGCAATCTCCATTGTAGGTATTTTATCCACACGATTGTCCACACAAAGCATTTGGTGGGCCGAAAATGGCCCACAGGCCATGAGTTTGACAACAATAACTTGGGGCGTTTGGAGATCATTTGTTGTCTCGAACTCGATCTTGTTCTCTTTTCTTTTGCAGCATGAAAATAATCCATGAATTTGCATGTCAAAAAACGCTGAATCTGCGCTCTCATTAAGAATTGACGCAAACGAAAACAACAGATATCATCAAGGGCTTAATTTCATGAATCACTGATCTGGCGTTCAAACTGTTTATAGTATTTTCCTTCTCATTACTTGAGCCCATGGCGTGCCTTATGTTAGAGACACAGCGGGATTTATACACAACATAGGCAGATTACCAGCTATATACACAAATTGAGCCCACAAAGTACACTTGAATGTTGCAATTGTAAAGGAAAACTATAAAAATACATTTTAAAATGTCCCTTTAAAAAAAAAAATCGGTTAAAAGTCTTAATTTGGTAATATGAGTTGAAGGTACTGGTGGGCGAGTGGTTAAATCATTGGCTTCACAATTCTGAGATCAATGGTTCAATCCCTGTGTGGAGTTTGCATGTTCTCCCCGGGTTCGTGTCGGTTTACTCTCACATCCCAAAATCATGGAGCGTAGGCTGGTTGAAGACTCTAAATCAGGGGTGGCCAAGTCCGGGCCTCGTGAGTCCAAATCCAGTCTGTTTTCCAGATCACCCTCCTCTACCCCACCTGAATCAAATGATCAACTCATCAGCAAGCTGTCCAGAAGCTTGATAGCCATCCAGATTATTTGATTCAGGTGTGTTGGTGGAGGGAGACATGGAAAACAGACTGGATAAGGGCTCTCGAGGACCGGAATTGGCCACCCCTGCTCCTTTTTGCACAGCAACACACTCGTAACAAAACATAAACACATTTAAATGAACTTGGATTACGATGCAGACACACTAAAAAATAAGTTTAATCTAACCTTAAGATAAAGCTTCTATTTTTGTTTTACATTTTTATACCTTTCCCCTACCAGGTTTGTTCTATTTGCCCCACCTTCACCCTGACTTTCAGATACAACCTATCAAGGGTTGTTTGGTTTTGTCTTCCCTTCAAAATATTCCAAAAATGATGCACACAAATGTCCTCACAATAGGATAACGCACGACCAATTGCCAAATTGCCCGGGAAGTAGTACTCCTCTCGTATTAGCGAACAAGCTCCGCCATTAGCACTGACTAACGGGGAAAAAACACTGAAAAAATGCGCCGCCAGTGCTCGTAGGGACATTACACGACGGAGTTGCGACCAGAGACATTACACGACGGAGTTGCGACCAGAGACATTACACGAGGGAGTTGCGGGGAGAGAGACAGTGCCTATGATGTTCTTATGAGCAGCCTCTCGCGTCCGGGTATGCGCGTATATTAAAATTTGTCTCGTATCTTAAGATAAATATTTGTTCAGAATTGTACTCATATCGCAAATTGCTCATATTTCGGGGCACTCGTATGTCGAGGTACTACTGTACGTCTAGCGCCACTTTAATCATTTTTTTTCATTACACTCTTCATGCATACTCACATTGATCCTCATTGATTAGCAACAGCGTAACAATGTTGTTGTCAAAAGAATGCAAAGACTTTAAAAGCGGTGAAATTACTAAAAAATGTACATATTTTGATGTATGTTTTCTTTTAAATTCTGAGTATGAAAATATTAATAGTTTAAGGCTATCTCTGTCAAAAAGGTTCCGACCCCTGGTCTAGCTTCTATTTTTCTGAAAGGTCACCCTTAAGTCAAGTTGGAAGTGTAACAGTAAAAATAAAACCAGAAATTCTGTGAAAGAATGTGCCCTTTACTTGCAGATGGCTATTTGTTTGAGTTGGTGAATACGAATGTAAAATGTTAACATGCTGTCGGCTCATAAGATGTGACGTGACACCTTTTTTGACTCAATATGAATCAATGGGCCGGCTGCACTTCAAAGTTTGAGTTTCACAAGTATTTTTTTATTTTCTCTCGAGACAAATGTGAAGGTTTCACATTTAATGTCTATTCAGAGAGGTGTCATTTCAAATGAAAACATTCAATCACAAGACAGACTTTAATCCCTCTACACATTTCAGCAAATAGAATATTGAATTTCATTTTATTGAAACACATGAAAAGAATTACGAGTGAAATTCATTTAAGTAAGAAATTAAAAAAAATCTCCTCTTAACTGACAAACCGACCCGAGTTCATGTTTGTGGTAATCGCATGATGAACAGTAATGACTGACGATGCAGCTACAATGTATCTTATCTTTATCTAATCTATATCTATTTCTAATCTATATCTAACCTATATCTAATCTATATCTAATCTATATCTAATCTATATCTAACCTATATCTAACCAATGTCTAACCTATATCTAACCTATATCTAACCTGTATGATGAACAGTATGACTGACGATGCAGCTACAATGTGGCTAATCTATATCTAATCTATATCTAACCTAAATCTAACCAATATCTAACCAATATCTAACCTATGTCTAACCTATATCTAACCTATATCTAAACTATATCTAACCTATATATATCTAACCTATATCTAACCTATATCTAAATCTTTATCTACATCTACATCTATACTATTATATAAATGGATCTTTGTCCGTGTGTGTATCTGTTTTTTCCCTATGAACTCTGAAACGGCTGAACCGATTTTCATGTTATACTTTAGGCGTCTGCAAGTGTTTTAAGCACTGTGTTGTGTCAAAGCACCCTCGATAAGTATCGAAAATTGATAATAAAAAAAAATCGGGTTTTCAAAAACATTGTCCGATTCACACCAAATTCGACCCATGTTTATAAACTCCCATCATAAGTGTTAATCCGGAGTTTCAAGAACATGGGTCTCATAACAGTAAAGATCTATTCTAAACTTATTAATAAATGCATCTTTGCCTGTGTGCGTGTGTGCGTATCTGTCTGTGGGTGTCTGTTCATTCCCTATGCACTCTAAAACAGCTAAGCCAATTTTCTGTTCGATCCCTATGGACTCTGAAGCGGCTGAACCGATTTTCATGAAAATTCACACAGTTATACTTTAGGCGTTTGGGACATAGGCTGTTTTGTGTCAAAGCACCCCCGAAAAGTATTCAAAATCGATGATCGAAAAAATCGAGCGTTCAAAGAAATTGTCCGATTCACACCAAATACGACACGTTTATAAACTCCCATCCTAAATGTTAATCCGGAGTTTCAAGAACATGGGTCTAGTAACAGCAAATATAATAAAAAAATAAAATATACCAAACCCATTATTTATTGCCGCCTGTCGTATAAAAGAAATTCTAAATCCCCCAATACCTCCTCGCGCCAAACTTTTACCCTTCTTTGACACAGTTCTTCTCCATTCCAACCCTACATGAAAACAATACAAACCCATTATTCGTAAATCATAGAACCCTGTTGAAAGGATAAGCATAAGGGAGAGGTAAATATGTCTCTTAGTATCAAATGCACGTCCTACATCAAACCCCCAATTTTTCCACTAATATCATACACTCGAACCAACTGTTCCTCGTTATCTGATGGATGCATACTAACACAACCTGCCAACCAACAACCTCGCTCAAGTACAGCGCCCGGCGACACCGGGCTCTTCTGCTAGTACCTGCATAAAAGAGTGCCATAGTTAAATAATACTCTTACCATCGGACCACCTCATGGCGTCGTCCAGTTGCGGGGGCAGCCCCTTCCATAGCGTACTATCCTTGGGATAGCCAAGGTCCATGCGTCTCAGGTGGTCATCGTAGCGCCAGTATCGGTTGTCCTTGAAGAAGTAAGTCTTCTCATTGTGGAGCCATACGAAGGCCGCGTCTACGCCGTCAGAAGGCAGCCCAAAGTCGCTGATTGGACGCGGGTAGCCTTCTTCCATGACATTGTCTTTGAACACCCAGTATTTGAGACCTGAATGTGCAGCCAGAAAGCCAGGAAAAAAAAGGAAAGGTGATTTCAGCAAACGACCAGCCTTCTTTCATTTTACTTAAGAACTGCATGATTACTGTCATGATTATAAAAATCCTTGAAAATTCATTCATTCATCTTCTGTACTGCCTATCCCAGCTGACAAAAGGCAGACTACACCCTAGACCAGGGATGGGCAAACTATTCCACAAAGGGCCGTAGTGGGTGCGGGTTTTCATTCCAATCCATAGAGAGGGCACCTTTTCAACAATTTGGTGTCCTACAAATTCAATCAGTGGACTGCAGTCAGGTGCTTCTTGTTTTCTGAAGAAATCTCAGTGGTTAAACTGTCTGTGCTGGATCAGTTGGAACAAAAACCTGCAGCCACAGTGGCCGTCGAGGACCGGTTTGCCCACTCTTGCCCTAGACCAAGGGTGCCGAAAATGTGGCTCTCGAGCCGCATGTGGCTCCAGGCCAAAATGAATGTGGCTCTTTCCTTCTTTTCTGATTTTGTATATACTGTTGCTCTTTGCCCCGTTTCATGTTTCTCTTATTTTTATTCTTGCTTAAAACACACAAAAGTTCATCAGGGCTGATTAAACACAAATAATTAATTATATCTAAAAATTAATTTAGTAGATCGAGTTTTTTGATGATGTTTTAGATTATATTATCTCCCCTCATTTTCTGAACTGCATTATCCTCACTAGGGTCATGGGGGATGCTGGAGCCTATCCCAGCTGACTTCAGGCCAGAGGCGGAGGACTGCCTGAATTGGTGGCCAGCCAATCGCAGGGCACAGGAAGACAAACAACCATTCACGCTCACACTCATACCTGGGGGCAATTTAGAGTGTCCAATCAGCCTACCATGCATGTCTTTGGAATGTCGGAGGAAACCAGAGTACCCGGAGAAAACCCACGCAGGCCGGGAATATGCAAACTCCACACAGGTGCACCGACCTAGATTTGAACCTAAGCCTCCCACTGTGAGGCCGACGTGCTCACCACTTATCCGCCGGGCCGCCAGTTTCTATTTCTATATTACATTAGATTAAACTTTATTCATCCTGTACTCTGGAAATTTACTTTGTTGCTGTAGCAGGAAGGTCAAAATACAGACAGGAAAATACATTGTAGACTTAAAAAAATAGATAATAAATGACTTCGGGCGAAAGGCAGACTCCACCCTAGACTGGTCGCCAGTCAGCCGTAGGGCACACGGAAACAAACGACCAGCCGCACTCACAATCATGCCGCCACCAGCGGGAATCGAGCCTGTGTTTGCCTGCATCAAAGTCGGGCAAGTGAACCTCTACATCACGAGGCGACTTCCCATTACTCACAGTTCTGCATAATAATCACTTCACTGACCCATTGCGGTTGATGTGGTGACTTCGCCTAATTTGTGTTGGGTCTAAGATTTGGTTAGTCAATTACGTTAAACAAGATGGCGTCCACGTCTGCGTGTTGTCCCTACTCTGCACATTTTCTCTGTTGTCTCTATAAATTGTGGTTAAGGAGTGATCAACAATATCTTACAGGGTGGCGTAGGTTTGTAATCGGTAGCATTTGTAATTGTCGTTTTTGTCCTGGCCTGTTAGTAGCTACAATGTGCATCTAGTAACATCTAGCGTTATTCAAAATATCTATGTGAGTGACAGAAGGAGCAGATACTGGCGCACAAGGCTAGAGTGCCCTTCTTGCTCAACATATAAGTCGCACCTGAGAATAAGTTGAAGTATAATGAAAAAAAATGCAGGTCCATACTCCAGTAAATTCACTATGATATGGTATGATCTTGATATTTCAATTGCACTCTAATGAGATGTTAAAAATCTGGAGAACACACCTTTAAAAAAGACTATTTTATGGTCGCCTGGTCTCTCGTAGACAGCATCCACACCATCCAGGTTGGCAGGAAGGCCCCTCCAGAACCAGTGAATCTGAGCGGGACGTAACGAGACCAGGTGCTTCTCTCGAGTGAGGCGCCAAAAGTATTTTCCTGTGATGGCAAAGAAGATAAAGGAAAATTAAAGCTTTTGATGTGCTATGTTTTTCCCCTTTGTTTCAATATCCATAAGTGACCATTGATGAATGTATAAATCAAAGATCACAATTGATAAATGTGCTTAAGTAAATTAGAAAGTGATTATGTATAATTAATATTACACCGAAAGAGGTCAAGGGAATTAAACATTAATTCATTCATTTTCTGAACCACGTTATCCTCACAAGGGTTGCGGGTGGCGCTGGAGCCTATTCCAGCTGACTTTGAACACGAAGCGGGGGACACCCTGGATTGGTGGTCAGTCAATCGCAGGGCCCAAGGAGACAGACAATCAATTTGAAGAAAAGGAGGACCAAAGCATGAGGTTCCCACCACCATGTTTGAGAGTTGGGGTGGTGTGTTCAGGGTGATGAGCTGTGTTTGGGTTTTACGCCAAACATGTAGTTTTGTCTTGTGGCCCAAAAGTTCGATTTTGGTTTAATCAGAACAGAGCACCTTTTTCCACATGTTTGGTGTGTCTCCCAGGCGGCTTGTGGCGAACTTTAAACAAGACTTTTTATGGATATCTTTGAGAAATGGCTTTCTTCTTACCACTCTTCCATATAGGCCAGATTTGTTGACTGATTCTTTTCCTATGGACAGACTCTCCCACCTCAGCTGTAGATCTCTGCAGTTCATCCAGAGTGATCATGGGCCTCTTGCCTGCATCTGTGATCAGTCTTCTCTTTGTTCGAGGTGAAAGTTTAGAGTGACGGCCGGGTCGTCCTAGATTTGTAGTCGTCTAATCCTCCTTCCACTTCAATATGATTGCTTGCACCGTGCTCCTTGAGATGTTCAAAGCTTGGGAAATCTTTTTGTATCCAAATCCGGCTTTAAACTTCTCCACAAGAGTATCTTGGAGAACCCTGGTGTGTTACTTGGGCTTCATTATGCTCTCTGCACTTTAAACGGAACCCTGAGACTTAGAGTAGTAAGTGCATTTATACGGAGACATGATTACATACGGGTCGATTCTATTTATCATCATCAGTCAACATTGGATCATTCAGAGAACCTAACTGAACTTCTGGAGTGACTTGTTGCACTAAAAGTAAAGGGGCCAAATAATATTGCACACCACACTTTTCAGTTTTTATTTGTTAAAAAAGTGTAAAATATCCAATTGGAAAAAAAAATGAATTTGATATCTTTATGTTTGAGGGGCAACCCGGTGACTGAGTGGTTAGCGTGTCGGACTCACAGTTCAGGGGTCCTGGGTTCGTTCCCAGTTCAGTCCTCCTGTGTGGAGTTTGCATGTTCTCCCTGGGCCTGTGTGGGTTTTCTCTGGGTACCCCAGTTTCCTCCCACATTACAAAAATATGCATGGAAGCTGGTTGAACACTCTAAATTGCCCCTAGGTATGAGTGTGAGCATGAATGGTTGTCCGTCTCCTCGTGCCCTGTGATTGGCTGGCCACCAATTCCGGGTGTCCCCCGCCTGGTGCCTAAAGCCGGCTGGGATAGGCTCCAGTACCCCCTGTGACCCTTGTGAGGATAAGCCCTTCAGAAAATGAATGAATGAATCTTTGTTTGGAACCAGAAATGTGGTCAAAAGGATTGAAAATTTCAATACTTTCCCAAAGCAATGTAAAAAGGGAGCGTGCGCTGAACACATTTCTTCACCTCTAGCTCATTTATGTTCATACTAACTGTTTACTACATCATGACAAGCCACACTTCAGCGGTGGAGGAGGAAAAAAAATGAACAGCGCAGGGAATCTTCAAGCATAGACCTGGTGCACCGTGCTACCGTGACTGACCCCAGATGCATGGCTGTTGAATACAAATCTGTCAAAAGCTGTTGAATTTCACCAGCGGCGGCCTCCGCTGTGTTTCGGAGAGGCCAAACCGACCGACTCTTTCAATCGCAACTGGATTTTTACGTCTCCCAATTCAACTCGAAAAGCTCACATTTTATTGACTCTTTAAAGGTTTAATCCCCATTTGAAGCCATTCAATTCAAGAGCTACAACAGCTTTGCCTCAAAATGAACCCTGGTGATTGTGTAAAGTAAGTGTGTGCCTTTTTGTATGTTAACAGGCCTGCTAGTGAAATTACAAGAGCACTTTTTTTCTATTGCCGCTGTCAGCAGGAGGCTAGGCTCACTCTAGAGGACGGACATGAAAGTCCCATGCAATTTAGGAACGAGTGCCTCTCAGCAGGACTCGTCTAGCGTAGTTGGGCGTGCACAACAAAACTTTTCTGATCCATTCCCCTTCTGTAACCTATTTTCTTTAGTCATTTCTCCCCCGTGACTTTTAAGATAATATTGCTCAGTTGCCTTCCGCCCCGAATGCAGCTTTTGATCTGTCGTTCTGCCTTTGTGCTTTGCTACCTTTGAAAAAAAAGGCCTCCCCTCGTATCTGGGCCACTGCGTCAAAGTAGCTGCTGCATCTGTCTGGAGCGTCTCGCGCCAGCCTGAGATAGATGTGAGGAAAGAACAGAGAGATGGTTATAAATAGGAGAACAATAGTTAAGAATGGACATTTACCAGCTCCTGAAAGGCTTGAAGCGCACATTTGTTTCTCCTGTTGATTGATCTCAGGCCTTTTGAGATCTTTTTCCCTACACAAATGTAGACATACGTACTCTCAAATCATTCATTCATCTTCCATACTGCACATCCTTGTAATAGTTGCGGGGTTTTAGCGGAGCCTATTCCAGATGACTTTGGGCAAAAGGTAGACTACACCCTAGACTGGTCGCCAGTCAGCCACAGGGCACACAGAGAGAGACAAACGACCATCCGCACTCACAATCATGCAATCACCAGCCAGAATAAAGCCTGCGCTTGCACGCACCAAAGTCAGGCAAGTGAACCTATACACCATGAGGCGGCTTACTGTCAAATCCTGTGCCTAAATGAGCTGAATCGTTATCAGACTTAGAAGGACGAATTGAATTGGTTTATTAGGCATTGAAAGAGACTGTGTGCATACTCAATGATAAAATGGTTGAGGTCGGAGCAAGATTTTTATTGTTTAGCTCTCGATTAACATGCAATACATTAACACTATTACTGTATTCTTTGGACTATAAATTTCACTTTTCTGTACTTTGGCTGAGCTTGCGACTTATACTCAAGTGTGACCAATAGTTTGAAAAAGCATTTAAAAAATAATTGAATTTGCTTGATATGCTGCAGGAGGGCAATAAGTATGCCCTTGTAGCACACCACTATGGCATAAATGAATCTATACCGTGCGTTACATCAAGAAGGAAAAAGCGAACATTCGGAAAACAGCAACGATCTCCTTTTCCAAAGACACCAAGCGAGTGGTAACAACTACGAAAAAAATACACATTTAAGATTGAGAATGCCCTGTCGGTCAGGATCTTGAAGTGTAAATTTGCTCGGATGATTCACAATGCATTTGTGTTACCGAATTCATCCGGTTTACATTGTAGTTGCATCAAATGCGTAAGTAAGATGGCGTAGGCCGTAGCGATGGTATAAATTTTGAGGCATTTAAATTGGAAATTTGGCCCTTTTTGGAAATGGTTGCATCAAAAAAAAAAATTGGTGACAACTTTTTGAATTTCCGGAGTTTAGGGAGGTTGTCAGGAGTCCCGGAGTTTGCGTTATTGGTCCGGAGTAAACTCCTGAAATTCTAGAGAAGTTGGCAGCTCTGTGTGCAATGTTTATGAATATTTATTTTGGTGAAATTCCATGGCTCTGGTCATTTGTTTAAAGCATGTGTCACAAACTCAACTTATCCATGGGGCGTTGTAGCTAAATTAGGGGTAAGTGTGTATCACATCATGTATTCCACAGAAAAGACTTCCAGTATTCCCCGGGCTTCTGGTTTGAGATCCATAATTTAAACTAACTTGCAGTAAAATATGAGAGTGCAAAGTCTACCTCGTAGGAAGAGTTCTATTTTTTTTTAATCCACCATGTTTTCATTCCCGTCCACCAAGGTCAGAATAAAAAAACAAACTGGACTTACTGAAGAATGGATTTGTTTTCTGGAATGTCCGTCAGAACAGAAGGCTCAGCTGTTTGAGAAGGGTGGCCCGGCTGATTTGTGTGAGAAACTGAGTCACGGACACCTGGGTTACAGTGAAAGGATAATGTGAGTTAATATAATAGCTTCTCCAGGGAGAACAATGGGTACACCTGAACATAAAAGTACCTAAAACGTCAGGTTTATCAATAATTTTGGCATCATAAGCATCTACATGCTCATGCTCCGTGTAGTGTTGCAAACACCATGCATTGTTTTTGTACCGATTCATTTCAAAATTGCAAAAACCACATTTTTTGAAGGCGGAGGACAATAGTGCAAGCTTACTATAAAGAAAAGATTGCTTGTGCTGACCAAATCTCTCAACCAGCGAGTCAATTGTGTTTATAAAGGTGCTTTTATGTAATCTGTTCACTATAGTCGAATACTTTCATTCAAGATTTTATCTGAGATGATTTCCTGTGACAAAGCAGTTTTCATTTTGTTGTTCTTTTAGAACGCCCACATCTAAAAAAGTGGTCTTCTCTGCTCAATTTAATACTAATAGTTCTATAGTAGTATTTTAAGAGACTCATTGTGGTCGTTTTGCATAAAAATCCTCAGCTGTGTTTTTATGTTAAGCCGGGCTGACAGCAATATAATACATGCGTATGCCTCATTTTTCGAACATGCTAATATGTGCAAATGCAGGCTCGGCTTGTGGCGGCAGGGTGTCCTCAAGAGTGTTTAAACGCCTGTGTGGCCAGGTATAATGTTCGGTGTGAAATATCCTCTATATCCATGTATTAGCCCTCCTAGTGTAGATGTACCCTCAGGGGAGCAAATAAATTGTGGAAGTGATGTATAACATAAAGCAGCGGTCCCCAAGCTACTTGGTGCCGGTCCGTCAGAGAAATAACGATTAACGTTTTAAACCTCATGCGCACGAGGAACCGTCGACGCTAAAGTATGGAGATTAAGAGACACTGGCACGCTGCACCCTAGGGTTGCTAGATCGCAAAGACTACAAACCAAACACTCCGTATATATAAACCACTCAGTACGTTGGGAAGTTTGCCCAATCTGTCAAAACTGCTACGTCTACCCATGCACAATCACTGAAGTGCTTTTCATAGGAAAAATAAGTGTGCCAGCTCAAATCAACAAAAGGACTCCGAGTTGTTTTTGTTAAAGTTTTTTTTTCTTTTAGAGTGTGCACAAACTCCTATTGCTGACGAGACTGCTCTTTTCTTTCTCTGTCTCACTTTTTTTTTTAACAAGAAAAAGAGCATTTCGGGTCACCTTGGAAATCAATCAACTTCGATTGCAATGTGGAAACACAAATGGCCTTTACATATATACGTTTTCTTGATCTTTTCCGAGCTTTGGGATGTTTGAAAATTGGCTCTAATATCATGTTTTTGCCAAAACTAGTATAGTCTCTCCTATTTGAAATGAGAAAAAGGTGTGGTGATAACAATTAATAAATATAAATTGTGCTTGGGATTTGTTTCTTATGCCGTCGTTTTGCGTTCCCCGCGTCGTGTCTTTAGCCACCGTAGACGTCATCTGTGCCCCCCCCCCCCTTTGGTTTTGGTGAGGAAGAGATTTACGGGTGTGCGGTGAGAAAAAAGTTGGGGATCGCTGATGTAAAGCATTGAGCAGGAAGATCTAAAAGCAACATGTGGTCCAGCATACCATAAAGCTGCCAGACGCGGACCTTGTCTTCATAGGGTAGGTCGTACTTCAGTGGGTCTCCAACAGGACCCTGGTAGTACGGTCTCATGATGGACTCCATGGTTGAGGTGTGGACCAGGCCGATGGCATGACCAAACTCATGGACGGCAACTGCAAACAAGTCCATCCCATGAGAATCTGAGGAAAACAGAAAGAGATTTTACGCTACTACTAATACATAATACTAAGGGAAGTTTAACACGCTACTTCGAGAGTTGCACACCCCAAAATTCTCCTCTGTTTGCTCTCACTGAGTTCAATTCTTATACAATAATACCTTTAAATATGAGTGCCCCAACATACAAGAATTTTAAGATACGAGTAAAATTCCGAGCAAATATTTGCCTTGAGAGACGAGACAAATTTTGAGATGCGAGCATACGAGAAAGCCAGGTGGACGAGAGACGAGAGGCTGCTTATGATGACAGCGGGTCTTTTTCACTGCATCTCCCTCGTGTAAAGATATCTACTACCACTGGGCAGAGGGTTGCATTTTTTCAGTTTTCTTTTCCGTTAGTCAGTGTAGAATTAAGGGAAAATCAATGGGTCCAAAGCAAGCAGATGCAAGGAAGAGTAGTGTGACGAAAAGGCGTATGATGACAATTGATATTAAGGATGAAATACCGTATTTATTCGAGTACCCGTGTATAACGCGCACCCATAATTTGTGACTAAAAAACTAGTATACGTTTTCTCAGCTCACACTAAGGATTGCACCAGTACTGGTAACTGGCAAATGCTGAACACATGTCACCATGACAAAACATTTACTCACAACATATGGTATGGAAACCTGGTAAAACTACCAATATGAACACAATTCTCAAATGGAATTTGCAATTTAAATCCTAAAAGTCTAATTCATCATCATAATATTTAAAAATTTTCAAAGTCTGATTGATCCTCATGGCAGGGTATCAGTGTCACAAGGAAGTCCCCCGAAGGAGCTCTCCCCAACACCCCCTCTGATAGGTTCACCTATAGGCATTCCCAAATGCATGCACAAATAAAGAGAAAATACAATCTTCTGGGTTTTTCTTGCAAGGAGAAATTGAATCTTTCAGGTCTTGACCCAGGTTCGTTCTGGCATCACACGCTTCCTTTCCTTGTTCATTAACTTCAAGGACCCTAGTTACAATGGACGTCTCAGCTCTCAAGGGAGGGGTGGGAAACAGAAGTGAGACGTCAAATAGCCAAAACAAATGAAGGTCATGTGCAGCCGAAGGATCTTCTCCACATTCCAGCAGTCCAAGTGGATTCGGCTTCCCTTTTGTTTAGTCTAATTAAGGAGCAAATCATTTACTTCGTTGCAAGCAGGCATTTTAGATGTAGTAACCGAAGCACTTTCTTCATTGCAAGCAAATATATAATAATGTAAGACTAATAACCCTAACACCCTCCAAAGACTCCAAAAAGGGTCGGTACTCTGAACTGCAGTTTGGTGCATATGTACAAACAACGGTTAGGTCCGGTCTCCCCACCCGAAGACGGAGGGATGCTACCCTCTCGTCCACCGGGGTAAACCCCAACATTCAGGCACCGAGCCAGGGGGCAACAAGTATGCCCGCACCCGCTCGGCGCCTCTCACCGTGAGCAACTCTAGAGTGGAAGAGTGTCCAACCCCCCTCGAGAGGAGTGGTATCAGAACTCAAGCTGTGCATAGACGTGAGCCCGACTACATCAAGCCAGAATTTTTCGACCTCACGCACTAGCTCTGGCTCTTTCCCAACCAGAGAGGTCACATTCTACATCCCAAGAGCCAGTTCCTGGAGCTGGAGATCGGACTGCCCAGCTTTCGACGCACTCGACCTCTTTGGTCCCTCTCATAGGTGGTGAGCCCATGGAGGGGGAACCCATGTCGCCTGTTCGGGCTGTGCCTGGCCGGGCCTCATGGGGGTAGGCCCGGCCACCAGGCGCTCGCCATCGCCATCATGGCTCCAGAGTGGGGCCCAGGGTGACCCGCGTCTGGGCGAGGGAAATCGTAGTTCATAGTTCTTTCTCGTAATAAGAGGTCTTCTGAGCCATTCTTCGTCTGGTCCCTCACCTCAGACCAGTTTGCCATGGGTGACCCTACTAGGGGCACAAGGCCCCAGACAACATAGCTCCAAGGATCACTGGGACACACAAACCCCACCACCACGATACCGATGACTCGTCGGGGGGTCATTTTAGCATTGAACATCATAACAACTAGATAGTTATTTGTTACTCTGTTAGTAGATGGTGAATGAGAACCAATAAAAATATGTCTTTTCATTGTAATATCCTGTTTTGGGTGTTTTTTTCAAAGGGTGGGAATGGATTAATTTGTATATAGTTCATTTCTATGGGAAAAGTTGATTTGAGATACGAGTAAATCGACATATTAGCTTGGTCCTGTAACGCATTAAGATCATATCTCAAGGTATTACTGTATTCAAATTATTCTAATTCATATAGTCATTGACCACAAACACACCAACACGTGTGCCAAACTAAGCATGAGACCTTATTTCAAAACAGCAAGTAGTTACATCTGTAGTCCATGTTAAGTGGAAAATGCACGTAATAAGTTTAATTTTTAACATTTCCCCAAACACAGAGAAATCAAGAAACATTTCAGGAACATAAGTCAGGCTGGAGAGGAATGGCCAGCTAGTTGGATGCGGCCCACGGGCTGTAGAATGCCCAGGTCTGGCCAAGATAAAAACCATGTTGAGTTGTAAGATCCTAAGCCTGTTCATCTGCTTACAGAACATATTGACACACTAAAACAGGTGGATTCTAGCACTGTACAGTGTGCAGCAAGATGATAAATTGGCTAATCCCACCCGAGTCTACGGGTTGCCAGTCAGAAACAGAGAGCAGATAGATACGCCGAGGAGGTTTAGGCTATTCAAAAGAAAAGTTCAATTCCAGCCGGCACATTTTTTATAAAATGAAGGCTTTTCAGATATACATAGCACATTAAGCAAAGTTAAGCGAGCACAGAACCCTCAAAGACCGCAAAAAGAGCTCGACATACGCAAGGTACACACTTTGCCTTCCAGGTCCCACCTGAATCCTTTTGCAATGCAAATGGGAACAGTAATCTACAAACACAAAGTGTGCAGCCTGTGAACAAAGAGAGGGATTAAGTGTGAACAAGTGCCTTGAACCAGTCGCACACCGTGAGTCATTTTTGGAACTGATGCCAGGCCAAATGAATTGAGCGCACATAGAAAAGAGAGCAGCACAGGCGTTCAAAATTCGTCTATTATGTGCAGTCAAGTCTTTTTGCACCAGCAACTTCACAAGATAGTAATAAAGTGGCTTTCAGATCAACCCAAATGTTTTATTGGGCAGAAAGGCTACAAGCCCTTCTTTTCACAGACTTAGTATACACATGGTTTATCTTCTTCTGAATAAAAATATGTTGCTGTTTTTGGCAATTTTTTCAAGATTTCTTAAACGGTTTGTTCCACTTCAAAGCAACTCAGTAAAAGCATGCCAAAACTCAAGAGAAATGAACATTTTCAACAACCTTCCATTGTGTTTTTGACTACGTAAACAGGTACACAGCAGTATGAGAATTCACCTGTTAAATGAAGCTTTTGATAATTAGTTGTTAACCAGCAGATTGCTTCAGGGGTGATCATTAATAAAAGCTATTTAATGCCTATCAGAGGAAAAAGATCACTTCCTTTTTTTAAAATATGATCCCTCTAGTCTTAATAGTCAGACACAGCAGAGACGAACGAACTGGTTCAGCTAATCTGCTTCTTAATATTCCACTATTCAGCATCATTGCGCACATTAGAGGCTGGCCTTAGCGAACTGAGATTTAATGTCCCGCTGAGAACAATGCGCCGGGAGAAGGTGGAAGGGAATTAGAAAAGGCAATTACTCAGCTTTGGATTTGATCCGATAAGGTCCATTTCTTTCAGATGATTACAGAGCTCAAGTGCTAACATTCAGATGACCTAACAAGTTCTTGAAGGCACCAGTGGCTTTTGGGGGGAAAGTCGAACAAATTTATGGATCAGATAGCTTGGCAGGAGCACCACTGAGGACAACATCTGTTGGTCGGATGGCGACATATAGAGATCGAGGTGAACAAGCCCATAGGAAGGCAAGATGGAAGATAAGCCTTAGGAATTCAGGGGCTGAACCCTTCTGATGAACATTCCACTATGTTCTATGTTGTCATCAATGATTATTCTTAGTTAAAACTGCTTTTTCGTCTCTTTGACGTCCTTGACATCAAATGAATTATCTCAGAGAACAGATTTTCTTGTTTTATTTCCGATGAAGATTTTTTTCCACAAAACATACAAGCCTTATCAGAAGAAAAAAAACATGTCACAGTATGCGAACAAATATATGGCAAAATCCAGAGAAGGGTCTCTCTTCGCCAGTGTCCCAAGTGCTTCAGCGTTCCGCAGGTAGTATTCACGCTCTGTCTCTTTTGCTAGGTCTCCCCAAGTCTGGTATCAACAGAATCTCTTTTCTAGCCACCGCATTCTCATTCTTGTTGTCTCTGGTGATAGAATTTTGTTTGGAAGTGTGTCTGAATCATTTCAGATTATACAAGTGAACATTAACCATGACCCCAGTTTACTTGCATAACTGTGTTTTGTTCATGTTATGCTATGGATTCCTTTAAATGTTACCTAACATGCGTGGTTTCCCATTCTCTCTGTGCTTTCGTTTGGCTTGCTCTCACTTTCGTTACATCGCTAGCCTTCAAACGGCATGCATGGCAAGTGCTTATAAAAAAATAACATTCTTTTTTACTTTTTTTTCCTTTTTCTCATTGTTTAGCCTTATAATAAATCATTGAAGGGATGTTGTACGCATTCACTGGAATTCACTTATTTCTTAAGGAGAATATGAATTCTGATTCGAGCACTTTCACGTCACGAGCATGGTCGTGGAATGGGTTGTGCTCGTATCATGAGGGTCCACTGTATTTAGACTGATTTTCCAAACGTGACGAAATTCAGGCATCTTTCTTCCAGTAGTCAGACAAAACTGTACGCCCATATGTGTTTGCTTTTTAGATTAAAAAAAGGTCTGATGCACTCAGATGAAAATTTCAGCCCTGAGGGGCTTCTTCACAGCAGGGTTTGGCTTAAAAGCAGACATGATGTGCAGCACTTCATGATTCATACAGCAACACACATACTGAAAAGCATTTGAATCGACTTACTACCAACACTGACGCTCACTAAATAGTTGAAGGCCAATGAAAATAACATTGCCTTTGATGCAAACAGTACTTAATATCTTTTTTTTTTAAATCCCAATGTCACCTCAGTTCAAGAACACATTTCCTTTCAAATTATTTTCCATTTATTTATCACTTCACTATTTGTTAATTCAGTGTATTTGTGATAAAAAAATCAAAGTACAAAAAAAGGAGCTCAGAAATGTAGTTGATTAGGTCACATAGTGCTACTAATTAGGCCGATGATGGGATGGCAAGATCAAAGCCAGATAAAATACCAAGTAAAATTATGAAGAAAAGCTGCATTATGAAGAAAACTGTGATGAGCCCGGAATATGTCTCCAGTAAAAGTAATTTCCTCCCTAACCCTTTGCATTGCATGTAAACAATATCTCCATAATCAAGTGTCTGAAAAAATTCTGCTCTTCTCTATAATTTTAGTTTCATATAATTTATTATTCCATCGTAATACCTTCCAAAAATAGTAATAAGAACTGATTGTTTTAATACATATATTGGAAATATTGTCCATCTGTCCAAAACTGTCTGCAGAAAACCTCAAATCTGAAGTACAGTCATATGAAATTAATTGGTTCTAGAACTTTTTTCGTAACTTGAAAATTTCGTAAGTAAAGCAGTACTTTATATGTAAATTCTCTAATTCATTCCACGGTCCTCAGACAACTAACAACTAAATGCTTCATTTTGTATGAAAGATGTAAAAAACACACACAAAAATGAGAGAAAATTATAAGAAAATGATTTATTAATGTCCTAAAATGAATAACTGGGATACAAAATGTATCTGTGTTGAAACGTAGGGGACCAAGAGGATGTTATCTTTAGGTAACAGAGGCAGAGAGCACACGAACACCATCTAATAAACATAAAATTAAGAATTGAAAACAAAATTACATCGAACTTTTAATGTTTTTCATTAGCGTTTTATTATTTCTTGGCATTTAATTTTTCACCCATTTTATTTATCGCCTCTGGTTCTCACCTGTTTGGATTTAAGTTCCCCTTCGGCGGTGCTTGTTGACAGACGTTTTGAGAAAAAAGGCTAAATCGATCAATTGCCTTTGACGTCTTTAAATAATGTTTCTAAAATGCATAAGACAAACGTCATCAAAATGGGCGATCGCACGACTGGATGTTTTTTTCCACGAAGTCGGAAAGTTCGTTTCTCCTGCATTTTTTTCTGATTTGTGCTGTTGCAATGTTGGCTGCTTCCTCCTCAGCCACCTTCTCGTTAAATTCCTTGTGTATTGCCGTTGGATTTACGCATGCTCCATTGAGAGTTCATTTTTGCCCACCGCAGGTTCAGGTCGAGGCACTCGGCCATAACTTCTTCCAAGCATTGGTTTAAGCACAACGGGTCAAAGAAAAATGGAGGGTTGTTGTGAGACAGCCAATGAGAGCCCAGTAGAGAGTAGCGATATTCTAAAGTGAGAATCAATGAATCCGGGACAATATTTTCAAAATAAAATAACGGATAAGGAATGCGCTTACTATTTGGGGTTTTGTAACTTGGATCTTTTTTGGATCTCGAGGCACTCATTTGCATATAAAAAGCTTTCGAAACCTGAAAATTTAGAGGTATTGGTAACTAGAGGTATGACTGCATTTTTAAAAAATTACATGCTCTGAAATTTAGAAAAAATAAACAATTTAAAAAAGTTATTAAAAAAAACCTTCAGTGTGGCACTTTAAAGATAAGACAGTTGGCACTTCTGCCAAAAACAGCACTGGGGCATGTTTTCGTATTAGATTATGATGTAGTACACCAAAATGTCGGAGTTTTTAGTGACTAATAAATACGTACATTCAAATGATTACCTCTGACTACTTTCCTCTTCGCATTGTTAGAGTCATTACCTTACACCTGTTTGTGTGGTGTGGTAAAGATGCCCCTCTTGCAGTCCCTACTTACGCAAATGACACTGCTCTTCGCTCTGACACTACTGAAGCCTGATGGAAGATCTAATGAGGCCCGACTAAGCCAAAAACAAAAGGCTTAGGGCCATCCATGAAAGCACATAAGTTTCTAGGGTGTTCAATAAATGATGTGAGGCATCATTTCCATAAGTGCTTTAACTGGAAAAGTGTTTAAGCAAAAAATTGGTACATTTTGAAAAAGTATGCATCTTTTTGCGTAACCAATTGGGAGCGTCACAAAGTACCCGTTGTTGGAATGCTGGTCACGTACACATAGTGCTACCTAGTGATTGTCCACCACTTTTGCATAATACACAAAATAATTGAACAGGGAAAAAATGAGGAATCAGGAGTGTTTAAAATAAGTCATTGATTTGAAGGATCATAGTGTGTCTGTTATGTGTAGTTGGAGTTTTGGGGTGGATGTGTGTGCGTTCCCCTTGTGTGCTGTCCGTGTGATTTTTGTATGCGTTTCGCCTATTGTCCTCCCACGTGTGATAATGTGTGTGTATTTTGTAATCAACTCCGGTCTGCCTATTTAAACCATGTGTGTTTGTGAGTCTTGCTTTGTCATCTGCTTTACACTGTATTGTTCTGCATTGCTAGAACATGTTCTTCCCCATGTCTTCCCGTCAGGTTTGGCTTTATTTGATTCCAAGAGCTCTCGCCATTTTCTGACGATCATCCCTCAGTTATTAAAGTTTATGTTAGAGCACTCCACTTCCACGTCCTTGGTTGCTTCCCTGCATTTGGGTCCTTCTATGTTCCACGCTAGGCACCGCACTTATGGGAGAGTTTCCATTTGCGGGTCTAAAATTATGCCATTTATGCTGGAAATTAACAGCAAAGCAACCAAAGATTATATATGAGTGCTTTGTATTTTTGTATAATTGCACTTCACTGTCCTTGAGAACAGTAAGATTCATTACATACATGCTCACACAACACCTGAAGGGACTTTTCTCCACTGAACAGAGACACATTCACCAAAAATACTGATGACTTAGGTTTCAACCTGAGTCTATTTTTGATGGTTGAAATGTTTCCAGAATGCAAAGTGTGGGTTGAGAAATGTGACAAAAGAGTGATAAACTGCTCAGTAAAATCCTGCCCAGGAGTCATTAGAAGTGATGCTGTTTGCATAGCTGACTTTTGTTCGGCTGGCAGGGGATGAATTCTCTCTCACTCTCTCTCTCTTTCTCTCTCACTCGGCAACCAATGATTTGATTGATAAGGATTGCACCCAAGCCAGATGAGGAAACCACTCCTCTGCAGGGAGAAAAGATTAAATTGGAATAAAAGGAAGGGCGTAAGTAAAACACAAAGTGACACATGACATATCACAAACCGTTGGCATCCCTCATCTTTTAGCTTTAGGCACTTTTCACAATTTGGAAGAATACAGAGCACAGCACCAAGCAATAGCTCTTAGACCATTTGCAGAGTAATGGATAGAAAGCAAAAGCCTTGATGCAGACAGATTGAGACTACATACTAAAGCGGTTGCTCCCTGACTTTAGTCAGCAATTTTTTTTTGTGGCTTTCCCTTCTTACTTTGACACGCGGTATCGATAGGTCGTCTTGTGATTGTAGTCAAAAGGTCCACAGAGTTAGCGTTGTCTCACGACCTCGTATCCACAACACTACGTGATCATTTTTTTTCTGTAAGTTTTGGCAAGAAACAGAGGAAACGTCCGAGAGTCTCAAGGTGCTGCCACAAAATCAGCAAGTCTTTATGGAGTGAGGCACGCTTGGCTATGATCAGACTTCTTGTCTTATACCAAGCATCAGATATGAGTGGGTGAGTTTCTCCATTACGTTGAGGTAAATTCTGCTGTGACCCCTTTTCCTTTCTAAATAAAGAGGTGTTTTCATCGAGATGTAGAAAGAACAAGATAAATGTCAGCCAGTCATTTTGTGATGCAGGAGATGGAGAAAGTACCAGACAGATGGTATTAAACAGGAATGTGCAAACAATATATGCGTTGTGGATACGACAATGTAGAACAGCGAGTAGAACAATGTGTTTTTTGAGCGAACAGGATTATAACAGGCAAAAATGGAAATGTAAATAAATAAGACTATTGAAATTTATGTAATTTATTTATTTACATTTACATTTTTGCCTGCAAAAATGGAAATGTAAATAAATAAGACTATTGAAATTTATGTCATTTATTTATTTACATTTACATTTTTGCCTGTTATAACCCTGTTCACTTCTGCTTGGTTTGATTGGAATAATTCAGTGTGTTTGTTGACACCATTAGACTTCTGTGAAAGAAGCACTTTATTTGACTCAAGATGAGTCAATAAGATAAGGAATAAACCTAATCCAAGGTAGAAGATATTGCGTTGTGAGTTTGACAGACGAGCTTAAAACATTTTGTTGTCGTTTTGCTTTTCCAGATTTGATCACAAAGGCAGACATTTAGAGAAGCTTAGCAACATGTCCTCCTAATGAGCATCTCTCTCAAGGGCAACCTTGGATGAAACAAGTTTGGCTTGAACAATTAGGATAGTATCTCAGAACAGAATCATAGTGCATTTGTTTCAAGGAAATTTAGTTTAGTCCTGTTCTCAGAAGCGCTATATAACAGAAATATGAAATATAAATTAAATAAAAGCAAAATTCGCTCAGCAATTTATATTGCCATCACCAAACAAATACAAAATGGTCAGGAAATTGTTTCAGTTGAAACCCAAAGTCCTGAAATATTCTGCCTTGCCCTAAGAGACACAAGACATTTCATAATTCACAAGATTGAATTGAAACCGCATGCAAAAGGAAATGCAAAATAATAGACCACTCATAGACGGCAGCTACACATGTGCAACTATGGCTCAAAGAAAAGGAAGGAAGACGAGGAATATAATATATACAGTGGGGCAAATAAGTATTTAGTCAAGAGTAGAGAGGCCTGTAATTGTCAACATGGGTAAACCTCAACCATGAGAGACAGAATGTGGAAAAACCCTGAAGTCACATTGTTTGATTTTTAAAGAATTTATTTCCAAATTAGAGTGGAAAATAATTATTTGGTCAACAACAAATAAGCAAGATTTCTGCCTGTCAAGAGGTCTAACTTATAACAAGGTCTCACGAGGTCTCCACTCATTACATGTATTAGTAGCATCTGTTTTAACTCATTATCGGTATAAAAGACAGTCCTCAGTCTCTCACACTCCAAACTCCACTATGGCCAACACCAAAGAGCTGTCGAAGGACACCAGAGACAAAATTGTAGACCTGCACCAGGCTGGGAAGACTGAATCTGCAATACGTAAAACGGTTGGTGAAAAAAATCAACTGTGGGAGCAATTATTAGAAAATGGAAGACAGAGAAGACCACAGATAATTTCCCTCGATCTGGGGCTCCAATGCAAGAGCTCACTCCGTGGCGTCAACATGATAACAAGAACGGTGAGCAAAATCCCAGAACCACACGGGGGGACCTAGTCAATGACCTACAGAGAGCTGGGACCACAGTAACACAATGCCCCACCAGGGACTCAAATCCGGCACTACCAGACGTGTTCCCCTGCTGAAGCCAGTACACATCCAGGCCCGTCTGCGGTTCGATAGAGATCATTTTCATGATCCAGAAGAGGACTTGGAAAATGTGTTATGGTCAGATGAAACCAAAATAGAACTTTTTGGTAGAAACACAGGTTCTCGTGTTTGGAGGAAAACGAATACTGAATTGCATCCGAAGAACACCATACCCACTGTGAAGCATGGAGGTGGAAACATCATGCGTTGGGGCTGTATTTCTGCAAAGCGGCCAGGGCGACTGATCTGTGTAAAGGAAAGAATGAATGGGGCCATGTATCGAGAGATTTTGAGTGAAAATCTCCTTCCATCAGCAAGGACATTGAAGATGAGACGTGGCTGGGTCTTTCAGCATGACAATGATCCCAAACACACAGCCAGGGCAACAAAGGAGTGGCTTCGTAAGAAGCATTTCAAGGTCCTGGAGTGGCCTAGCCAGTCTCCAGATCTCAACCCCATAGAAAATTCTGTGGAGGGAGTTGAAAGTCTGTTTTGCCCAACGACAGCTCCAAAACATCACTGAGGAACAGTGTGTGAAAAGCTTGTGAAGCCTCCGTTATTGCCAACAAAGGGTACATAACAAAGTATTGAGATGAACTTTTGGTATTGACCAAATACTTATTTTCCGCCATGATTTGCAAATAAATTCTTTTAATTAAACAATGTAATTTTCTGGGTGTTTTTCCACGTCTCTCATGGTTGAGGTTTGCCCATGTTGACAATTACAGGCCTCTCTAATCTTTTCAAGTAGGATAACTTGCACAATTGGTATATTCGTTCATTCATTCATTTTGGTCGACGAGGGTGCTGGAGCCTATCCCAGATGACTTTGGGCCAAAGGCAGGGGAGACCCTGAATCGGTGGCCAGCCGATCGATCGCACACGAAGACAGACAACCACGCACACACTCATACCTAGGGGCACTAAGGGGCAATTTAGAGTGCCTAATTAGCCTACCATGCATGTTTTTGGAATGTGGGAGGAAACCGGAGTACATGGAGAAAACCCACACAGGCCGGGGAGAACATACAAACTCCACACAGGTGGACCAACCTGGATTTGAACCCAGTACCCCAAAGCTGTGAGGCCCACATGCTAACCACG
Organism: Stigmatopora argus; assembly: GCF_051989625.1. Lineage (NCBI taxonomy): Eukaryota > Metazoa > Chordata > Actinopteri > Syngnathiformes > Syngnathidae > Stigmatopora > Stigmatopora argus. The sequence continues at coordinate 11,681,173 of NC_135402.1, forward strand.
TGTACACACCGTCATACCTTTACTTACAAATGCCTTTAGGTACGAAATTTTCAGGTTATGACATTTTTAATATGCAAATGAGTGACTTATCTCTCATCTCATTTTCTGAATGGCTTTATCCTCACTACTGTCACAGGGGGTGCTGGACCCTGAATTGGTGGCCAGCCAATCGCAGGGCACATGGAGACAAACAACCATTCACGCCCACACTCGTGTATGTATATATATATATATATATATATATATATATATATATATATATATATATATATATATATATATATATATATATATATATATACACGATTAAATACCAAAATTAATAGCCCTGTAGGAAGGATACTTTTTTTCCAACATAATTCAGCTGAATTATCATTTTAACATGGAATTTAGATTTAAAAAAATTATAACAATATACGGTCATTTTTTTAACATGTAATTGTTTTCAGTATTTTTTTAAATTGTAAAGCATGATGCAAATGCTAAAAATGTGTACACTGCATTAATATTAAATATAACTCTTAGAAATACTTTTTCAAGGTGGTAGTTGGTGTTAAAAGTTTAGAACCCCACTGCATTACATAATGCAACTCCCGCCAGTGTGCGACCTCATCCATTGTCACCTGGCGATCTGAAGGTCCATGCTTCGTCATCATCGAAGTGTGTATCCCCTGCAGTGAACCTATCTCCAGGGAAAAAGGCGTGTGCTATAGCACCCCCTGGCCCATCAAAGGGATATCCGTCATCATGATCGGCCTTCGTGAAGTCGATCTGAATGTCGGCATCGCTTCCTGCCACCTCATGGAAGTTGAGCGGAGCAATGTCACTCCATACCTTCAGCGCGTAATGCATGAGGGCTCGAACGGTGTCTCTGCCCAGTAAAGCCGAGTCCTTCGGGAACGTTCTCACTCTGTGACAAGAGAAGGGAAAATAATTGAGAGAATATCATTGAAAATGTGATACCCTAGAATAGTGTTTCCCCAGCACCACCACCAGATGAAAATCTTAAAATTAAAAACTGTCACCTATATGTCTGTTACCCATGTGTATTCAGTGACTTTCAGATATACTAGATTCAAAAATCTTGTTCTTAAATGGGCATGGAGAAGCTATCAAATTTATAAACAACATTCCACTCTGATGGAAATAGAAGTTGGCTTATACAATAAAAAGATTTCTCAGTCACAGTATTTATAAATTCAGACAGGTGGACACTGGAGAAGCAACAAGGTAAATAAATTGTATTACTTAGAATAAATTTGCACTTCATTGCATCAAAGTGGGCTGAATATTATTCTACATCAATGAATCACTTCTCATGTAACCAACCTATATCTCTGACCGTGTCTACTTCCTCCTCAATCTTTTCATCAATATGCAATTCAGTTACTTAGCCCAGGTTGATACTGTTGTTCCCAATTATGAACATAACCAAGTGTCTCCTTAAATGAACACCTAGCGTGTCTAGAAGACGCAGTGACCTCTAAAAGGGAGCGTAAATCAAAATAGCTCATGATAATGACAACAGTAACACTCTGCAATACACATTTAGAAATTACATAGGATCTATTGGGGAAAAAAAGTGATTCCTGCATAGTACTTTGGTCTGTGAGGTCATTACTGAGAACAATTTCACATTATTATCTCAAATAGTCACATGGTTACATCGATACTTACAACTGTGGTGATTCTTGACACTGACTAATAGCTGTGAGCTATGGCTATAATTAACATGATGACGGACCCCTGTTGCTTAGTTATGACTATGGTTACCCTTCTCTCATTAGCAACTACGTTTGACTTTCAATCAGGTCTCACTTCTTTTTAACTGTCCTTGCCTGAGCAGCTTTAAGTGTTATTAATGAGGTAAACAGAGTGCTATCACTGCGGACCTACAGTACATTTGTGTACTCGCCGACTCTCCAGTAAATGCTAGATACCATGGGTGTCAGAACTATATTTTTTGAGGGATGGTTCCAGAAAAATTAAAAGGAGGCAAGGGCTAATTTGAAAAAAATGTCAGTATCAGTATTTTTAAGTATTTAGTTGTTGGCTGCCAATCCATTTTGACTTGTAGGTTTGGCAATGATCCTTTGATTGCTGCTGGCCCCCCAGTCAAATTGGATTGGATGTCTATCGCTGACAGTGGGAGTGAAAAGTGATCACCCACCTTCTTAGTTGAAATTGATTTGATGTACTATATTACTGGCAGTGAAAGAGGTTAACAAATCCAGCACTATGAGGATATTGCAAAATATATATACAGCAATCCCTCGAATATCGCAGGTAATGTAGACCAGACATGCCCGCGATAATTGAAAAACCGAAGTAGGATCACTCACCCCTATTATTAGTACCAAACTATATTTTTTCACGCCTATTCAAAAATACAAGTACACAAGTACAGTAATCAAGAAGTGTATTTATTAAATATTATAGCTATAAGCATATAAAGACTAATGTATTAGTATCTAAATATAATCTACCGTATTTACTCGCATATAAGCCACATTTGTCGCAAAAAATGATAACTGAATCGAGGGTACGTGTTATATGTGCATAAAAAGAGGACTTGCACGAAACTGCCAAAGTGACAAAGACCTAACGCCATAACGCAAGACAATGCGGCTGATACGGTAATTTCAAAATAGAGAAAAGATTAACAGATAAAATGCTAGGCAAATATTATTTTGACGTCTTTGAATGAAATTCAAGAAAAAACGTGAAAAAAAACCTCACTTGTCTTATTACTGCTTGTTCAGGGCGTCGCCATCCTACCTATGGCGCCGCCATCTTACCTAGTTAAACGTGCTCTGACTGGCCAGACGCGAGTAGCCTTGATAGATGTGTTCGTTACGTTTACCATGTCAGCACATCCCAATAGTTGTTAAAGCTGATCGAAGGGTCTTGCGGTCGATCATTAAAATATCAGCCTTGATACATGCGTAATGTGTATCTCATGCTATTATTGCAACCAGATACTTGGTGAACACTATACCGCTACGGACACATTTCCTAGTTATGCTTCCGTTACTTCCTTTTTGAAAAGGAAATGATTGTACATTAGTAATTATGAAATACAATTCTGCTTTTGATTATACAGTATCTCAGAAATACCACGTGCGATGTTTTTTCTCAAGATTTTCCCTTCAAAGTAACATTTGTACTCCCTATTAAAACCATGAATATGAAGGTGAAAATTGTGAATCAGGGGGCGGTTTATATGCGAGTAAATAAGGTATATATTCAAAAAATGTAAATACTTTAAATACTGCACTCAAATTGAAAATAGTTCACTTTAGAAAAACTGGTAATTGGGAGCTTTATTCCAAGTCTTCTTCGTCAGATTCCAGAGGCATAGAATCATCGATGGAATCTTCAGGGGGCGCCATAGGGGCAACAGAAGGAGCTTCTTTCTGCCAGAGGTTTTCAGCGCACAAGGAAAATAGCGATCGCCATTTCTTTTCTTGTACAAATATGCTGTTGTACAAGGACATGACACTGACAAGACGATTGCCAATTTCAATAGCTTCAACCAAGTTGTCATCAATCTCCTGGACCTGTTGTTGCAAACCATATTGAAGATCTCCTGCAGATATCTTAAAGGAAGACCACACCACATTCTTCATCCTTATTTTTGTCGTTGTCCGTTGTCTCTTCTTTCTCACTCCCCGATGTGATCATCGAGCAATCAGTTGACGTCCTCTCGTCATGCCAGCTTCACGGCCGGATCTACAGCATAAATCCCTCATAATGCTGGTTCATTTTTCTATTCCTAGTGGTTACCTTTTGCTTGGTGCCCTTAGAAAAGGATATTGTTGCCGAATTTCCGCTTCTTCTTTCTTGATTCATTTATGCAGCAATGGCATGCTAGGCCTTTAGCATATGAAGCAACATAAATTTTTCAGACACTGTCATCATGTCTCGTATTGTTTTGGCTCATTGGATGCTTTAGATGGCCCAGGGTGCTTCGGAGGCATTTTCTACAGGGTCTCAAAATCCAAACAAAGCTGGAATAGGCGCTGCGTAGTCTTTCTCCACAGGTGATGTGTGCGATAGGAAATTCAGTCGCAACAAAACAGGGGAAGGTAAGATGTTGTCCTTCCCGACCTTTTATATTATTTGGCGCGTTGTTCTTCTACAACGGTGAAATATTGATTCTTCTTCAGCGCTGAGTGCCACCCAAAGAAGAAGTGGAGCCCTGACATCTGCTTGAGAGTTTCAGTGTGAATTTTGACATTTTCTTGAAGCTTTTTGAAAAAAAATATATACTGAAGCCACGAATGTTGAAACTGAATGATGACAGTATTTATATCAACACTAAACTTTGAAGAATAAAGACAAAATGTCCGGGAATAGCTCAAGTAAATCACATCCAACTTATAACATCAGAATATTTTGTATATTTAAATAATGCTCTAAAGGGGCTCTGGGCTCCTAAACAATCTGAAGCATTTATTTTTTCCCTCACCTCCACGATAAATGTCTCTTTTTCCATTTGTTGGGAGGACTTAAACCTCGTTTTTTCCGGCCCACTGTCACTTCAGACTCAGACATATCTGGCAGAGAACATCTGGGTGTTTTCATTAGACCCAATGTAGCTTGATCTGTAAAGAAAGGTTTACTGTGTGAGAGCTAAAATGATGATTGAGGTTGGGTTTTAGATTTTCAGACTACTAAAATTCAACCACTTACCAAAGACCCCAGTCTCTTTCAGTCCTCCAAACTTCTGCATGGCTTTTATGGCCTTGGTCAAGGCCTCCTTGGTCTGAAGTTGACCTGTTACTGGGTCAGGGGGTGGGAGGTAACCAAACGTACTCAGCCAATCCTGAAAAGCAAATGACAAAATTCTGTTATGCTATGGCTCCGAAAGTCTCCAAATATTTCATCATTGATAAGATCTTGTTAAATGTTTAATACGTCGACATGGTAAGTTACTCAACAGAATGATAACTCATCTGTAGTAAATGACAAAAGCCAGCCTCGTATCTTAAATGAACTATGTGGCCTGTGCTCTCAATGGCAAAGAATTAATTGAAAGGTTCAACCTTTGGAGAGAGGTGATTCTTTTGTCCAAAAGACGGCATTCTAACAGAATTATTATTAGTACTACACCCTTTAAACAAACCTAGATTAAAAAGAGATGGACCACAATCGGGAATGTCACAGTTGAGTTCATGTGTAATCAGTCACGAAAAACTGTCCTCTCCCTGGTAACACAGCCTCACATGCTACGGCTGACTGGCGACCAGTCTAGGGCGTAGTCTGCCATTTGCCCGAAGTCAGCTGGGTGAGGCTCCAGCAACCCCACAACCTTATTAAGGATGCGTGGTGTAGATGAATGAATGAATGAATGTTTTGAACGACAGTATATATATTCTTCAACACACATTCTGCCTATTGAATGACATACGAGTGCCACAACATATGAGGAATTTGAGATAGGAGTAAAATTCAGAGCAAATATTTGCCTTGAGATAAGACACAAATTTTGAGCTACGAGCATACGAGACAGCCAGGTGGCCGAGACGCAAGAGGCTGTGTTATGATATCACCACACTGTCTTTCTCGCCGCATCTCCCTCGTGCAAAGATCTCTACGAGCACTGGGCGGAGCATTGCATTTTTTTCCCGTGTTTTTTTGCGTTAGTCAGTGCAGAATTAAGGGAAACACAATGGGTCAAAAGCAAGCCAGAGTAGTGAAGGGTAGTGCGAAGAAAATGCGTATGATGACAATCAATATTAAGCACGAAATAATCGAAAAACATGAGTAGTGTATGCGTGACAGCCAATACGTATGGAGAAGCAGGAAGTTCGCCTCGAAAGCCGCGGTGGAATACATTAACCTCTTTGCCTTGGTTATTGCACAAGAAAGTTTAAATTTAGTGTAATGTACGATTAAAACTTTTTTTGTGTGTATAGGAATCAAAGTTCATTTAAGTTAAATTACAAGTTTGTTAAGTTACGAGCGCAACCATCAAGTCTCTGAATTGTTTCAAAAGGGTTATTGAGAGGAAAGTATGCACTGTGATGATTGTGTTCAGTTTTTTGTAGTTGTGCATTCTTCCCTTGTGTCAAATGGACTTAATCAAAATATATTTGGAACATCAAACTTACAAATTCAGGGAGAAATCTAGGTAATCTTTTTTTTACTCCAGTGGTGTCAGTAATCTGAGCAATGAAGTTGAGCTTTGTTATCCATGGCGAGATTGCAACATTTAACTTGATTGTGTTTTTACTCCAGTGGTGTCAGTAATCTGAATAATGAAGTTGAGCTTTGTTATCCATGGCGAGACTGCAACATTTAACTTGGTTGTGTATTCATTCATTCATTCATTCATTTTCCATAGTGCCCATCCTCAAAAGCAGGGATGGCCAAGTTCGGTCCTCGAGAGTCCCTATCCAGTCTGTTTTCCATATCTCCCTCCTCTAGCACACCTGAATCAAATGATCAACTCATCAGCACGCTGTCCAGAAGCTTCATACCGATCCCGATGATTTGATTCAGGTGTGTTGGTGGAGGGAGACATGGAAAACAGACTGCATAGGGGCTCTCGAGGAGCGGACTTGGCCACCTCTGCTCAAAAGGGTTGTGGGGGTTGCTGGAGCCTTACTCAGCTGACATTGGGCGAAGGGCAGATGGCACCCTAGACTGGTCTCCAGTCAGCCGTAGTGCACACAGACAGACAAACGACCATCCGTACTCACAGTCATACCACCACCGGTGGGAATTGAGCCCGGCCTGCCTGCACCAAAGTCAGGCAAGTGAACCTCTACACCAGTGGTTCCCAAACTGGGGGGCATGCCTCCCTAGGGAGGCGTAAAGAGAATTCAAGGGGGGCGTGAAGTCATCTGCTAAAAAATGTTTAAATAGATTATAAGAATAATAAAATCAAAGAACAAATATCTGCCATTAAATACATGCAAAATATGATTATAGCAGTCACTCCAACGGTCCAACCCGTTTTCTATTAACAGAGATCTGTTTTCCTGAACAATGCTAAGAAATAAATGCAATAAAATAAAATAAGTTCACATGAGCAAAAGAGGAAGTGGGAGGGGGGGGCGTGCGGGTCTACTGGAAGCAAGAAGGGGGGCGTCAGGTAAGATAGTTTGGGAACCACTGCTCTACACCATAGGCGGCTTTGGTTGTGTATCTGTCGGGAATAATCATTTAATGTCGCCTAATGACTATGGTCATGCATGCTTTTTGGCAAATTGGCAAATTGAGATTGAGAAGTTTTGAAATTGCATAAGATGCACTTCAGGAAATAAAGCAAGTAAATTTAAGCCAATTTGTATGCAGGTTAGATGCAGGCAAGGCGTAGATGCCACTACAGACCTTTAAATGTTTTTATGGGGGGGCACTTGGAGGGCACAAACACATTTGAGCCGCTAATCTTTATTGATGTATCTTCAGGCTTTAATTGTAATAAGCCTTTACAATTTAGCCCATAGGCTAGCAAGATTGATCCTTGCCTCTCATCCGCTGCTGGTGTCTGAGTTCCTTCAATACAAGGTCAAATATGTGAAGGTGAGTCGTCTTTTATATAAGGTCATTCTTTATTTTGCTGCTGCACTTCAGGGAAATTATTCTTATCATTCTGCTTTAGCAAACACTTTCCAATATATGAGACGTCAATCTGTCATCTGCTAATAAAGCCTTCATGCATTCCCTCGGCAGTAATGACCAATAAACAGCCACGGGTAGAGAACACTGGATAGGATTATCAACATGATTCACTCTGATTTCTTACACAAGCATACTGTATGTGCAAAAATTTTGGACGCATAAAAAAAAGTTAATTACATCTCACAAAGGAAAAAAGGAGGTTGGTTTTCAGTATATGCACTAGCAGTAGAATAAAGCCTTTTATATGATTTTTATCACACTAATGGATGGTTACTTTGAAAATAAATTGAAAAAATAAAAATGTTGAAAGCGTCTTCTGCAGAACCAATTTGTTGATTCCTAACAAAGGCATCCTCAGTTATGAGAGGGTGAGTATTTTACAGTTTGGCAACCATAATATCTTATTATTTTCCCCTCTCTATATTTAGACCGTCTGGAGGAAGGTATCCCCCTTCTCTGGCCTGGAATCAGCTGGGATAGGCTCTAGCATTCCCCACAACCCTAGTGAGGATAAAGCGGTTCAGAAAATGAGATGGGAGGGGAGATGTATACAGTGGTACCTCGACATACAAGTGCCCCGACGTACGAGCAATTTGAGATACGAATAAAATTTTGAGCAAATATTTATCTTGAGATACGAGACAAATTTTGATATACGAGCAGACAGCGGACGCGAGAGGCTGCTCAAAAGAACATCATGGGCACTGTCCCTCTACCGGAAACTCCCTTGAGTAATGTCTCTGCGAGCACTGGGAGGAGCGTTGCATTTTTTCAGTGTTTTTTCCCCGTTAGTTAGTGCGAATGGTGGACAATCGTTAATACGAGAGGAGTATATACTAGTGTCTACTACAGTACCTCGACATACGAGCACCCAGACATATGAGCATTTCGAGATACGAGTAAAATTTTGAGCGAATAATTATCTCTCGATACGAGACAAATTTCGAGATACGAGAAAGCCAGGTGGCCAAGACATGAGAGGCTGTTTATCATTGTAGCGCACTGTCTTTTTTGCCGCATCTCTTTCGTGTATAACAGATATCTGAGCACTGGGCGGAATGTTGCATTTTTTTCAGTGTTTTTTCCGTCACTCAGCGCGAAATACAGAGTGATCGCTAATACAAGGAGTATATATCACTTCTCTTTGGCTGCTCATAAGAACATCAGGGGCACTGGCTCTCTCCCAACTCCCTCTTTGTAATGTCTCTGCGAGCACTGAGCGGATCGTTGCATTATTTCAGTGTTTTTTTCGCTAATACAAGACTGCTTCTCGTTGGCAAGTGGTCGTGCATTATCCTATTGTGAGGGCAGTTGTGTGCATCATTTTCGGAATTTTAGTACTATTAATCCACTAGTTATGTGTTACTTTGTTAATAGATGGCGAATTAGAAGAAATAAAACAAATTTTCCAATGCAATATCCTGTTTTTGGTGTTTTTTCAGAGGGTTGGAACAAATTAATTTGTTTTTAGTTCATTTCAATGGGAAAAGGTTCGTTCGAGTTACGAGAATATCGACATACGAGCTCGGTCCCGGAACGAATTAAGCTTGTATCTTGAGGTACCACTGTACTTCTCATTGGCAAGTCGTCGTGCGTTAACCTATTGTGAGGACATTTGTGTGCATCGTTTTGGGAATATTATGAAGGGAATATAAGCCGCACCCTTAATGAATTTTACAATTTCTCTCGTATAAGACAGGGATTCACAATTTTCACCTCTATATTCATGGTTGTAATAGGAAGTACAAATGATTTACACCTTTTGACCTTGATAACAGAGCCCACTCCTTCTTTTCACTTGCACAGGGAATACGTCTTTTAAACAACATAATAATGTTACATTAAGCACACTGGGGGAGGGGGGAACTCGTGAAACAGCATGTTCGAACTCCGTGATGATTGAACGAGAGTTGAAGGCATACAAAAAGTATCATGGAGACACAGGTCCCTCCTAGCCTATGGGAGGGAAACGGGGTGGTGGGAGACAGCCAATGGGAGGCCACCAAGTTGTTGGAAGATACCCAAAGGGAACTCTTATTACGCCAAATTCAAACAAAAAAGCATGATATTAGATGTGAATTTACGTTTCAGGATTAGTTTGAATGTTACACTTCCTGTATTGTAACTTGAATTTCTTACGAATCCTGAGACAACTTTGGTCCCGAACTAGTCTTCTTGTCTGGGGAAGGCTGGTCACAGACAGGCCTTTTGTTAACACCAAGTTGTGGATTGGCAGAGACAGGATAAAGGAGGGAGTCTTGGGATGGAAGAAAGTAAGGAGACTTGGGAGGGAAGAAAGGATATTTTCTTTTCGACTTGACTTTTTTTCTGTGCCTGACTGGAGATGGCATATTCTGAACTCCTGGGAAGAACCCAGCCCGGTCTATTTAAATTTGTACTTATTTCCTTATTTTCTAATCTACTTGATTTTGTTTGTATCATTTTATTGTCTTGGAGTCAAGTTTGTACCTTCTTCTGTCCACTTGAGAGAATAAATAGAAGAAGACGGCCTAGCTGTTCATTGCAGAGCACACAAAAAATAGCATCTTCTACACTATTCAGAAGTTGTGAGGCTTCAGATGATTAAGCATTAAACGGCAAATGGGCATTTTACTGTTTAAAGTCATAAACGACATTAGGTTTGCAGTGATGCAATATAAAAATCCTCCATTATGGATGCACAGTAAAATGAGTGTAAAGTGAAATCTAAAACATAGGTTTGATATCTCGATATACGTTTGTTTAGTTCCACATCACCGCCCAAAGTTTTTAACACTCAATATTATTATTAACATGCTTTTTATGTGTGAGATACTTCTTTCTCCGCCACAATAGTCAGATGCCCGGTTTTCAAGGCGCCTAGGCACACAAAAAACAGGTGAACATAGCAAAATAAATATAACAGGATGAGAATGATGATAGTGAAATCTCCACGCATGCAGATACACTCAGCCTTCCGTTATCCTCCACATCCACACCTCATTTAGGCTTAAGTAGCTTCTTTGCCGACTTTAACATACTGCTATTCTATACTACAGAATTCGAATGTGAGGATGTTTGCACTTCAGTAATCCTGGAAACATCATTGAGTACAGGAACCTGTAATCCTTTAATACAAAAAGGTTTGGCATCAGTACGCAGCTTCAAATCCTCGGAAAAAGAAACAAAAATTGCAAATTCACATTCTTAGTGAAGGAATAAATTCAAGAAAAAAAGGACTGGTTATTTGCAAAGTATTGAGTATTGAAATCAGAGAGGTAAGCATCTTATTACCTCTCATTTGAGTGGATAATTATTCATATATTAGTATTTTATTAGTCAGTGCTTTGCATATGGAGGAAAGCAATTTTATAGTCTAAATCCAGGCAGTGGCATCTGATAACACCTACACTAAAACAAATTAAATCCTCTTATATTATGTTTATTGATATGCAGCTGAGATGAATCCCATTTTATCTACAAGGCATCTGCTTCTCCAATGCAAATAGATCTTAAGAAGAAACCCAGGCTTTGTTTGAGAGAGACAGTGATCAATGCGGGCGCAGTGCTGAGCATCAGTGTAGCGTTTGAAACTAGACAGAGAAGCAGAATATGTGGGACACTGGGCAACCAAGAATTTTCATCATCCTCCCTCACTTTTTTCTTTTGTTATATCAGGAACAAAATCGGAACTTTAGCTCAATCTAAAAGTTTCTTGATTTGCCAAACATTTAGACTCCATGAATGCACCTATCACAGGCAAAGCAATCTTAGTGGAGAACCCCGGGAGTAGTTGTTTCAAAGAGCTCATGTTCTGCCATTAAATGAGTTCTGACTTGGGAAGAGAAGGTACTTTAAGCTCATTTTAAGTGTAGTTCAATATACAATACGTACACAATATGAAAATCATATTTTCATATTAAAATGAAGTAAAATTACAAAATTTCACTCCGTTCACTAGTCAGTCCTCTGTAAAATATTTCTCCATATCTGTACACAACACTACATTGTTAATGATACATCTTTCTCTCTCTCATCTCAGCTTCTTCTGTTTATCCAAGGTTGGGTCGGCAGGGAAGCCCAGATCAGTTGGGCCCGTGGCCTCCTCCCGGTGAGACGTGCACGGAAACACCTCAAAAGTGAGGCATCCTAATAAGATGCCTGAGCCAATTCATTTGGCTCCTCTCGATCTGGAGGAATAGCGGCTCTACTCCGAGCCCCTCCCGGATGACCAAGCTTCTCACCTTATCTCTAAGGGAGACACAGAAAAGGAAACTCATTTCAGCCGCTTGTATCCGGGATCTTGTTCTTTTGGTCACAACACACAGCTCGTGACCATAGATGAGTATTGAAGTGAGCATTGACGTCCCCCAGCAGAACGAGGGAGTTCCCAGAAGGAGGACTCTCCAGCACCCCTTCCTAGGACTCCTAAAAAGGGTGGGTACTCTGAGCTGCAATTTGGTGCATATGCAGAAACAAGAATCAGGTACAAAAAGGTCATTGGGATGCTACCCTCTCGTCTACCAGGGTGAATCTCAATGTACAGGCACCAGGCCGCGGAGCAATAAGTATGCCTACACTTGCTCGGCGCCTCTCACTGTGAATGACTCCAGCGTGGAAGAGTGTCCAAGCCCCTTCGACAAGAGTGGTACCAGAAACCAAGCTGCGTGTAGAGATGCGCCCGACTACATCGATCTGGAACTTCTCAACTTCCTGCATTAGCCCAGGCTCTTTCCCAACCAGAGAGGTGACATTCCACTTCCCAAGAGCCAGTTTCTGCAGCCGGGGATTGGATCGCCAAGGATCCCTCTTTCGGCTGCTGCCCTAGTGTCGTCATACCCGAGCTCCTCAGCCCCTCTCACAGGTGGTGAGCCCATGGGAAGCGTTTATTATACAGTCAATTATATGAATTACCCTATTCAAATACAACAAAGATAGTCGATGTAAAGCCTTTAGCAGATATAAAGGATTTTTCTGTTGATCATCAGAGCAGTCGTCCATGAGATACAATACGAGTAAAGCCTCTCATTCGCCATGAATCCATCAGATAATGACCTCTCTATTCTCGGCACCTAAATTGGACCACACACACATTCTTACCTTTGTTTGTCATGCTGACATCACGCCCCTTAATGAATGGCTGTCACAAACACACAGATGCACACGTTCGGTGGCTATGGTGTCACCACGGCAACCGCTCTGTGAAGCCTTTCTTCATGCCTGTGACCTCCCCTGCCCCACAATTCCTCCCTGTTTAAGCCTGATGCACAGCTGCCTGCTCCCTTCTTGTTCGTCCTCATTAACATGAAACACACTGTCACAAAATGTAACCTTGTGACCTGGTGAATCACAAGGTCACAAGGCCACACAGTCTGTTACAGTGTTTAAACTGTTCCCATCCTGGATATTTTGGAAGGCTACTACACTGAACCAGAATAGAAAAGAACAAGGGAAGACGTTAGTTGTAAAACTTTAGGATGCACCTGTTGGAGGGGAAATGTCTTTGTTTTTCTTCTTAGCTAGATTCACACATACAAATAACTTGGCCTAATTTACACATTTGTAGCTAAAAGGTTCTCAGGCCTAAAAATGCAGAGCTGCCAACTACCCCGGAATTTTCAGGGTTCATACCCGGAAATCGTGACCGGACGTTTGGTCGCCGGTTGTTTGGGTCTGGGCGACCAAACGTCCGGCGACCAAAAGTTCGGCGACCAAAAGTCCGGCGACAAAACAAGGTAAAACAACTCGGTCTACGCATCAATCAAAGCCAACAATGGCCCTGAGCAGTTTCACTGAGCGGACGTGAGTGTATAAGAGTTTGTATGTACATGAGTTGTCCCCTTAGGAAGGGACGTCAGTCAGGGTCTTAACAAGTTCTCCAACAAAACACAATAAAAGTACGGGAAATTTGGAGCTTTTCTTTAGCCTAATAATTAATAGGCCATTAAGTATGACTAAATAATAGTTCATAGTTTGTATTTAGGGAATTTGAGCAACAATTTTAAATGGTAATTATCAATAACCTTACGGGCGACCAAACGTCCGGCGACCAAAAGTCCGGCGACCAAAAGTCGGACGCCCAAACGTCCGAGTACCCCCGGAAATGCAACGCAAAATCCGGGACAAACAAATTGTCACTTAATTTTTTTTTAAAGCAACTATTTCGGAAAAGTACCAAATTTCCAATTTAAATGCCTCAAAATTCACACCATCGCTACGACTTCCGCCAATTTTTCAATTTGTACATTAAAAGATTTTTTTTAAATACAAAACTTGAAGTGTTCATTCAGAGATACATATACGCTAGCATAGCCACACTTTGAGCACGCAGCTAAATTTAGCAATTGATCCTAAAAATACATTTTCATGAGGAACACTAAAGTTCAAATCTCATCACATTTTAACCCAGACCGAGCCCGAGAAGAGGATGGATTCCGAAGAATCTATCAGGTGAAATATAAGACTGATGCGTTTTAAGTGCTGAATGAGTCCCTGATGTAAGAATGCTCAGTCACTTCACCCCGGGAAGCATTTGGCTGAGCTGAAGTAACAGGGAGAATAAAATGAGACACAGTCAGATTTGTTGAAAAGGACCCGGAAGGTTCTGAGTCAAGTGCTTTCTCTGACACAGGCTTGTAATTTATGTGGTGTTATAGAATTACATTTCCTTCACATATAATTGGAAAAAATAAACATCCTCACATTCATATGGTTAAAATGACGACATTTAATCGAAGGGGCTTTGTTTTGAGGGCTACTGAACACACAGCTTGTAGTTTGACTTCCTTTATTCTTTTGTTTCAGAAAAGATTAGATATTAAATAAATTGCACATTGTTTTATATGAACAGGTTGATAGTAGCATGTTTTTTTATGTGAAGCTGATGGAATGCTCGCCAGCTAAGACTCAGAACGATTCCCAGCTATTTTTTTTTACCAATTCCCATTTCTGCTCTAACAACCTTGCATGTTGGCCTATTCATTTGCACGCTGCTGGATTTAAAAGGGTGCTCTCTTCGTTTGCTCTAATTGTCAGTATATTTTTCAAATTGTATACCATTTCTACCCTAGCAAACTTATGGAGGAAATATGGGGGAACAGGTCTACATTTAACTCATGATTGGCACAGTAGTATAGTTCAAACAACAATTAACATGTGTGAAGAACATTTCTCAGAGAAAAAAAAATGGTACAATCGCATGTAAAACTTTTTCTTTCATGGCTGTTTGTAATCTGAAAATGCAGTATGTTGGGTCCCTGAATCCAAGACCCCCTCTTTGTGAAACTTCAAAGTGGAATCCCTCGATAAAATGAGACGGTATTCCAACTGAATTTGGACATATTAATAAATTAGGAAAATATAGAGGGCGGCCCAGTGGCGCAAGTGGTTAGCACAGCTCTGTGGTCCTAGGTTCAAATCCAGGTCATGTCCATCTGTGTGGAGTTTCCATGTTCTACTGTTTCCTCCGGGTACTCTGGTTTTCTCCCACATTCCAAAAACATCCACGGTAGGCCAATTGGACACTCTAAATTGCCCGTAGGTATGGGTATTCATTTATAGAACACAGTTAATAAGCGGGCACTGGTTACTGTCAGTCTGAACTGGAAAAATAATCAAAACAGCTCTCCTGCACTTTCTCAAAAGCATCAAAAAATGCAAATGTGGGGCTTTCCAAAAAAACATTTCATGGTATATTCTCATTGAGTATCATTATGTGAATTTCGTGCACGTAGAGCAATAAATGGCTTTTGCCTCTGCTCCCACTTCTCTTCATACCCGTCAAATCATTCCCAGACAGCCACTGTGAGACAGTGAAGACACTTTGGTTGGTAACATTGGTAATATTTCCTACATTCTTTGTGAACTGTCTTTTCACAACAGAATAAATGATTCAAGACAAGTTATTGCAAAGTTAAAAAATGTGGGAGTACCTATATGCATTGTTATTACAAGAAGAAAATGTTTGACCTTGTGAGCATCTCATATAAGCTACTCAATGCTATGAATAATCATTGTGATCCTCACCATGTTCCACATCCTTTCTGGTATCACCTCAGGAATTCTAGCAGCTGTCATATACCGTTTGAAGACGCCTGTGCAAAAATACATACATAAACATATGTGCATGAGCGCTTATGTCTATATTTACTTTTGATTTATTTTGAGAACCTACCCAACCAAGGTTCTTGTTGAAAATAAAGGTCAGTGAATCGAAAGGCAGTTGAGAGAACGCCGATTTTTTCTGTGAATGTATGTGTTATGGGAGATTTTTTTAGCGCATTGAGGCTTAAACTATTGTGTATATTTTACAACATTTTACCAAGATGGCAACTTGCTAGGCAGCTACTACATGGAAGTGACTGCCATAGACACTCATTGTCTTCCACCTACTCGACCTCGGAGACCTTTTCATTTAACATTTTCGAGACATGGACCTCATACTATTCACACACTGCCACTGATACCAGTGCCATCACCCTCACCACCCCTCTTTTTTCCCTAATCCAAACAATTCTGGCTCTTTGAGGAACGATCGTCATGTGACAGCACTCAGTCAAACATACACGTGAGACAATATTAAAAAGAAATGTTGCACACAAACACCCCATTTTTATTTTAAACATGCCAGTTTCTGCAAGCAATTTGACAGCGGTGTTGTTACCTCTTCTGGGTTTTCTTGATCATGTTATTAAAGCAGAATATTGGCAGCTCAGATGGCAAAGCTAAACGATTATTCTGGGCCTCTGCCTTGAAGCCAGCACAAACACCACAAACCACTGCAATTATACGAACTGGTCAATCGTTTGAAAAATAGCAGCAAAGCCAAACTTTGATCTGGTTAAAAAGAAGAGGGGCGGTGCTACAGTGGTTAAAATAGAACTGTCCACATGGAGTTGATTTGAGGTTTCCTATACAGGCTGCTCTATCGTGGCTACACGAAAGAGAACCTCATTATTATCGCAGTATTAAAATGCGATAGAACTGCAAAATCAAATAAAAATAGTCGTGGCCAAACCATGCTGAGACAAATAACAGACTTTTATTTAGACTTTTACTTTGAAACAAGGTTGATTTGGGAACAGAACCATTCCATAAGGAGGTATAATCACTGTTCTGTTAAAACAAAACAGAGAGAATCAGTTTTACTTGCATATCAAATGCACACGTGATTCTCAACTGTATAAGAAAACTATCAATTATATCATTTGAAAATGATGAGATGGGAAAATTAACGTTTTTTTAACACTCATGCAGCGTACCAGCCTAAAGATGGTCAAGTTTTGACTGATTGTTTTCAGTTCGTCTAATTATATTCCGTTCGTTCATAAAAAACATCCAACCACCTTGAGATATTGTGCCGCTTTGGCCGGTACTAAGATTTATGAAAGACTGACAAAACTCCTTCGCAGTTCACGCATCAGCTGTTGCTTTAAAGTTTTTGACCTTCATAATAAAACTCATGCACGGAATATGAACCTATAGCTGTATACATTTATGGAAATCTTATTAATGAAATCAAATCACTCTTTAAGAGAGTAACAAAAATACATTTGAATTAAATTAAAATAAAATGTTGAATTAGGTCCTTTACAACTCATACACTTGTGTGACGAAAACTGGCACCTCTGGGTGTAATGCAACTTACCAAGACTGCACACTGATTACCATACCATCAGCGATTGCTAAACATGGCGCTATTTTATAAACTGGGAGCAATTTCTTCTTTGTTAAATGATTACTCTTTGATAAACTGATTACCTTTCACACATCTAACCTAATCCTTGTAGAATTTGCCAATTGAATGGTATTTAACGGGGTGGAAGAGTGATTAGTGTGCTGGCCTCACTGGGATCGAGGGTTCGATCTTAGGTGAACTCTGACCTTCCTGTGTGGAGTTTGTATGTTCTGCCAAGCGTGGGTTTATTTCGGGTTGTCCAATTTCCTCCCACATCCCAAAAACATGCATGTTAGGCAGGTTGAACACTAAATTGCTCCTAGATATGAGTGTGAGCATGAATGGTTGTCTGGAAAATGAATGAATGAATGGTATGGTAACAGTATTTTTACATGCTGCGTGTAAGAGTATTGGCTAGTGTGTGTCAACAGTTTACTTTCCTCTGCACTCTTAAGGGATAATGTAAATTTTGTGTTAAACTGATCATTACTGTCAGTCAGTAATGCAATGAGATGCCATTACTGTGACTTTTGTCCTCATTAACGAGTCCAGCATAGACAGGACAAAACAAAAAAGGTCATACTTCTTGATAAGCAGTGTAACAGCAGCGCAAAAATCTAAATAGTGTACTTGTTCAGATGTTGTTTTTTTACTAGGATGTTAAGGATCTATTAATTCTCTAGCACAGTTCTCTCAAAAAATGATAAGTGAGGCCTCTAATTTGCCTGAAATAGACCTGGTCGATATGATAAAAATTGTTATCACAATAACTATGACATATTTTTTCCTTCAAATTTGAAACTTCAAACTTATGTGAATAAGTAAATAAATTACTTTTCTCATTCAATTATGAGAGTAACTATGTTACCTTACTTTATAAGAAACAAGCAGGGGGCCCAGCTTCACCAGTCCCACCTGCTTGTTTAGAACCAAAAGACAATTGTTGCGCTATTAAAAAAAATCTCTTTTGAAAAATGGGTTAGATGAGAAAAGAAAATTTCAGTTACACGCATGCGGGCCCCACAGATGATATTGCCCCTGCTAAGTCCACACTCTCAATAGTAGGCATCTGATCATGGTCGGGGGCTATGTAACCATGATATAGATGCAGAATCATGAGCTCCCACCGAGACTGAAGCCGCGCCACCACTTTGGAATGCAGAAGATTGTGCTGCCATCTTCAATTGCCTTTCCCAACTCGACACAAAATGAGAACTCCTCTTTTTTGGCATAATTGGTGAAAATGACGGTGCAAACATATGTAGACTATGCAAAAAAAGGAATGTATAATATATAAAGAAGCAGGAGTATGCTTTTTAGGAAAAAGTCAGGGAAATGTGATAATAATAATCGGACATAGGCCCTGTCGTCATTATCACAACACAAAAAGCCTACTTGTCATCACACGCAGAAACTGCGTGTGACGAAATTGATGGTGCTTCTCCATAAGCTACGTTTACTCGGCAAAGACCTAAATAAGTGTAAGTTACGGACTTGTAATTTGGCATTCTGCTGTTGTGGATACAGGTCGCTTACCTCTCGCTTACCTCTCCCTGTCTTTCACTTACCATACTTCAGTCAGCTAGTAGGAGACAGATCACCACCCAAACATCTTTTCATATTACCGCAGAAGGGAATGTGTGTTATGTTACCGCGAGTTTAGATTTCTGATGGATGTGGGGAAAAAACTGTCCTTAAGCCTATTTGTCCGTGCTTTGTGGGACCTATAGCGTCTGCCAGAGGGCAGCAGCTGGAACAGATTGTGACCAGGGTGGTAAGGGTCCCCTATGATGTGCTTGGCTCTGCTGAGGTAACGAGGGCTGGCAATGTCTTCCAGTGAGGGCAGAGAGCAGCCGACAATCCTCTGGGCAGTGTTAATCACTTTCTGCATGGCCTTTTTGTCTGCCGCCGTGCTTCCAGCGTACCACACTGTGATGCCGTACGCCAGGATGCTCTCTACAGTGGTTCTATAGAAGGTTATCAGAAGATGGTCAATTTCAAAAGGAAGGCTGACAAATGTTACCGATTTAAGCAGTGTTTGGGTGTTATTTTTGGTAAAACATTGTAAACCAAAGTGAAAATATGATGAAAATAAATACTCACACTATAGCGGTGCTGTTGTGTAGTTCAAGCAATTAACTTCAAGCGGAAATGACTAAACGGGAGCACTCGAGTGTGCACTGAAGAAAGTATGGATTTTGGAATCGTCACAGAGTGTAATGCTTAAAACCACCGCAAAAGAGCAGCAAGCTAACATATTTCTGCTCAGACATACTCATCAATAATGCTTGCAAATGCTCAAAGCTTGAGTTTACACACTTATAGACAAGGGATTGAATTTCTTTACCTTCTCTTAGGATTCGACAGCCGTTTCTGGCCACCATAAAAAAATCTAATATTTACGATGCACGGTTTGGATCCGACCGCCGTTTCCGGCCACCATAATGTCAACTCTCTAGGATACAGGGTTCGGACAAAAGTAGCGTGAGAATGTTAACATAAAACATCCACCCATCCATAAATCATGCTTCATCTATTCCTGCTCCCCGAAACACTTTTTTTCCCTGTCGTGACGGAAAGACTCGGCGAGACACGATGGTGCTGGACGCACTGACTCAACACGCCTTTCCACGTCATTTTGGGAATATCCGCCAGCGAGTTTCCAGGTGCACACACACACATATCCATCCGTCCGTACATCACACTTTGTAAGAATTACAGAATAGATAAAGCGTTATTTATGGATGGGTGGATGTTTTATAACTCCCGTCACGACAGAAAAAAAGTGTTCCGGGAAGCACCTAGATGTAAAAACAACGATTCATACATCAACTCTGCTTTCAGCTTTAACAAAAAAAGTTGAGTTTACACACTGAGAGAAGGTGAAGAAATTCAATCACTCATCTATTAGGATCCAACAGCCATTTCTGGCCACTATAAGAAAAATTGCAACTCTCTCCGATGCACGGTTTGGACAAAGAGAGCGAGAGAATCTTAACATACACACACAGTCACAGCCCATAAATCACGCTTTGTAAGGATTATAGAAGATAATATAAAATATGATGATTTTTGTTGTTCTGTTGTGCAATATAGATAAAACAACTCCCTCCTTACACTATGATAAGTAAAGAATAAAACCTGCAAAAATTTTGACAGGCGTCTTTATTTTTATTAATTTGCATTCGAACCAAAAGTTGCTGTGCAATATTAAATAAATAAAATGCATAATTAACTGAAGACATCATCACCATTAGCAAGCAGCCTCACAAAAAGAAACCGTTTAAATTTACCTCACCCATAGCCATTTACGAAAAAATAAAATTAAAACATGAGATAAACTTAACCTGCTTTAAGTTTTAGATTTTTGCAATGTTTTACGAAAAAATAAAATTAAAACATGAGATGAACTTAACCCATTTTAAGTTTTAGATTTTGCAACGTTTTCAGAATGTTTACATAAAATGGGGAAACACCTTGATATCAAGTAAGAAAAATATTACAAGCTGTCCTTGAATGAGGACAGTGGGCTAAAGAAATTTTCAATAAGGCTGCTCTTTGTGCACAGGTATTTACAAGGCATTTAAAAGAAAGAAAGAAAAAAGAAAGGAAGAAAACGCCAGGGAGAATTCACTTGGATCTTTTAGTGGGTTGGCTCGATGTTTTCCTCCATCTCATAATCGATTTTTTTCCGTGTTATTGTCTTTTTGCATTCATGCTCCGTGTTAGCCGCCTATTGATAACCATGCTAAAAACATTTTTCCTAATCATCCTCTTCTTCTCCTGAATGTTGGTTTGGAACTATATCAGTCGAGTGGTGTAATTGCAGTTTAAAATTATCTTTTTTTTTTAATCCTACAATTTTATTATTATTGTTGACAAAAATTATTTGAGGAAAATTATCGTTATTGTTTTATTGCCGGAAGGTGCATTTCCACAGCACAGAGAGATGCTTCATTTTTAAACAGTAGACATAAAGAAGTAGTCAACATAGATAAGTGGTAACATTAATAAGTGGTCAGGTACAAAAACTTACTCAGGTGGCTAGCAGCCTAGGGATTTTTAGTGCAAGATAAGACAATAGTCTTGATTAGGTCCTCTTAGGTGCAGAACTCGAGTTAAGTATGGGAATAAACTCCCAAGTCTGTTTGTTTTGGCAGCTATGGTCCGGTAGCACCTGCCAGGAGGCAGCAGGTTGAAGAGGTGGAAGCTGGGATGTGGATTGTCTTTTACGATACTCTTTGCCCTTCCCAGGCACTGGCATTTGTAGCCAAAGCAGTTGAGCGACTGAGCTGCTAAAACAACTGAAAGCCAGCCCGTCAATGCCTCCCGAGAGACCAATAGATCAACCCCTGGGCAGCCGGTGGGGCATGGAATTGTAAACAATACCTCAGGGTAGATAAGCCCCCACCGGCCAAACAGACAGTGGGACAGGGCATCCACAAGACTGTTGAGCAAACCGACAGGACGAGGGGCTGCCCATACCAGGAGAATCACCAACAGCTGGGCAAACTCTGCTCAAATGGTAGGAGACTGGGCGCACAAAGGCCGGTTTGTCAAAAAAAACCCTCAAAAGGCCAAGATTGAGACCACCTGGGGGCAAATGCCAAAGCAGTCGAGCTACTGAGCTGCCCATGGGGCTGGTGAAACAGGAAGGTGCCGGCCACTGCTCGGGTAGCAGGTAGGCAGGTGGACAAAAGGCAACACACGACCACAGCAACAACGAGGGGCTGGGGTTTAGAAAGCTACCGGTGATGAGCATGCATGGGGTAAGATGTCACCCGTCCGAGCTCCACTGCCACCACGGCAAAAGCATACAACCACATCGCAGAAGCCCATCCCGTAGGCGCCAACACCACCCATAGGCCTGAATGTTTAAAAAGGCGAGCTAGCGCATTACCAAGGCATCCGGCATGCATTCCGGCACCAAACACCCAGCAATTAGGTCGCCATTCACCTGACTGAGGCTGCAAAAGTCCACAACAGAACTAAGTAACTCCCAAAGGGACCCGACGAGGGACACAACGGCAGACTCGCCACCAGGCATGCAGCCCAAGCTGACAGCAGCTGGGACATGAATACTACCTGGGCCCTGCACTCAGAAGAGTGCAGAAAGAGGGCCACAGGATCCCACCAAGCAACATAGCTCCCCTGATATAACCCAGCAAGGGAATCACAAGGCCAGAAGCAAACCCAGGCACCACAGCAGGCGGAAATCCCAATTGCGGGCTGGGTAAAGCGCTCCGCAACACCGCCTGTGTGGAGTCATCAGGGGAACCGACCGAAGAGCGCTGCAACAAGAACATGGGCTCCAATGACGCAGAAGCCCAACTAGACCCATCGCCGTAGCACTCGGAGGTTGAACCAGCCAATAGGAGACAACAGCTGCAAAACCCAGGTTGGGCATGTCAGGCAGTCATGGTTCAGGTACAGCCGACAAAGCCTTAGGGAGGTTGGCACCCAAAGGGACCGTAGATTCCACCAACACTGCAGAAGTATAACCACAGACGCAAGTTGAAGATCAGAAGATATATGGCCGCAGAGCAAGAGCACACGACTCACCAGGCACTTTGAGGGCGCCCAGTTTGAGGGCGGGCCTCTAGCGACCTGAGCCTTAGGGCAGTGTTTCCCAACCTTTTTTGAGCTGCGGAACACTTTTTGAATTGAAAAATCTCAAGCACAGCACAAGTTGAAAATCTTCCAATCTGAAAACTGTCACCTATATTAACAATATAAAATTCTCATCATATTTTACCAACACGAAACCCCAAAAATGATTCAGGTATCTAATTTCTTATACCGACCTCAAGGTCGATGTCGGCGGACCCCGAACATCTTCCAGTTGGATGGCTGTAAAAATAATTAATGGAATGGAATGTTTTTAATCTCATAATTTTATGACTTTTACTCCCAATATTACTTAAAACTCCTAAAATTACGTGAAAAGCTAAGTTGTGCTCACACCGACTTTACGTCGCCAAAAGTTGATACCCTTGAAACCAAACAACTTCCGGTTCACGTAACGTAAAAAAAAGGAAAACAACTTAAATCTCCTAACATTAGGACTTTTTTTTAAAGTCCCAATATTACTTACCTCCTAACTTTACGAAAAGAGCAATTTTGTGCTCATACGGACTCAACGTCGACAAAAGTTTAAGCTCGTGAAGTCAAGCAACTTCCGGTTCATGTTACAGAAAATAAGCAACAAAATTACTTTAATCTTATAGTATTACCATTTGAATCTTGTAATATTACTATATGGATTTACCACCTGACAGCAAGGCCAGACTTGAGCAGAACAGAATTCTATCATGTAATTGGTGTATATAAATCCATGAAAGTGGACGTTTAAGCAACATTGCATGCTCATGGTAGAAGTTTAATAAATGACAAATTATGCAGATCTATGATAAGTGGGCTAAGCCATTCTTCAGCTTCTGGCTGTGAATCAGAACACTTGAGATGTTTTTGTGGAAGGAATCCACAGATGGAAGAACTAACCTCAAGGAACTAAAGACGGGATCAGGGACTGGCAGAATGTGATTCATTTGAAATACACGGTCATGCTCGGAAAAGCTAATGAGAGGCACTGGTGGTACTTCTGGGAAGAAACTATGTTACATTAGACCTGTGGGAGGGACCATCAATGATTGGAGCATGTTCCATCAAACCAGAGGACATGAGACCAGAAGTTCCAGGATTAACCAATAGAAATATTTTTTCATTTAGCAACAAATGCACCTTCATTTAGAACCACACTTTTACTGCTTGTTAATGCATGTATTTCTGCACAAAGTATTGAAGCAATGAAGCCGATAAACACAGTACAGCACAGAACTCTGCATCATATGAACTGTAAAATATAATTCTTTAGAAATTGCTAATGAACATAAAAAAATTCAGTTAGTATTTAGTATTGAAATTTCCTGTTACTCCCATTTTACATGGATTACAAATGCTTTTAAGCGCTGCACTAGATAAGAGGGGAGCATGCGTGGCTCAGAGCTTTGCTTAAAGTTTGTTTCACTTAATTAGTTTTAAAAAAGAGCAAGACACAGCAGTGCACAAGCCCCACTAAGCGATGCAGCACAAAGCCAGGGCAGGCATGGGTGTGTGGGGGAGGAGCAGAAAAAGTGGAGGAAGACAAGTCTCTGTGGGCGGGAGGCTTTTTTGTGGCCCTTGTCCCAAAGGGGAAACGGTTATGAGCATGACTGAGCCGAAACAAATAAAACCACTTAAAAGCTGGACAAATAATTCAATGACAGCTGAGGCTAGCTTGATCGGTGGGGGAAAACACTTTTTTTCTACATTCAATCAATCTAGAGGGTCACCGGTGGGAGGGATGGTGTCGATAGCCCATCTGGCTCCGCAGAATCATAATTTACACACTGCCTTTATTCAAATAATCAGATGTTGAACTCAGCCCTCTGTAATTCATCCAACCAGCCGTTCATCTACACATTTCTTAATCCAGTAGTCTACGTTAGGTATTTTTGGGATGAGCTGGACCCAAGCTCCCGTAGGCAGGTGGAAGGAAATGGCTTAAACTGGTAGGCAGTCAGTCGGTAGGCACATATTCACACCTACTGCTGCATTGAATTGAATGCTTATACAAGTATAATGAGATTTAAAGCTTTCACCACATAGTGCACAAATAACAACAGAAAACAAACAGACAAATACATAATCAATAAATAAGAAATACATAAATGAGTAGTCAGAGTGAGATCAGCAGGACTACCGAGTATTTATTTATTATTTATTGATTATTCATTTGTGCTTCATTGAACATCATTTCACCATTTGTGCTTTCATTGTGTTTCAAATTCATTCATCAGATTTAACCAACAAGCATGTTTTGGGAATTTGGGAGAACGCTGGTGTAATGAAATTTAAAAAAAAAAAACTTAGACCATAACCGCAAAGGTATCCAGAACTAAGATTCTAATTAGTGAGGAAGATCAGCCAACCAGTAGGTAATGTGTTACCCTAGTGAGATTCAAATCATTTTGACATAATCACTATGTGCCCATAACGTTTTTTAACACCCGATACCCAGCCATCGACCAAGCTGCCGTTGACACTACCATTGGTATTGGGGTTTTCAATTCAAATTTTAATTGATGAGTTGTAGGATTTTTTACATAATTGCTAAGAGTAGAATAGTGTTTCCCAACCATTTTTGACATGTGGCACTGTTAGCATTGCAAAAATCTCATGGCACACCACTAGCAGCGACGCTCGAGGCGCGTCAGGTCAGGACTCGGCGCGTGTCCGACTTGTGCTGGTGTTGCTCGGGCCGTTGCAGTCCTACTTTCAATATAAGGTCATACTCATCAAGGTTTTATCAACAGGGATGAAAGAAACACTAAGAAAGTTGATCAAAAACAAAATTTTCACACCGACCTTACATTGCCAAAAGTTGAAGTCTGCAGACCACAAACAACTTCCGCTTCACGTGATATAATGCAACAATTTTATTCTTGTATTTTTTTAAAACTTTTTCTCCCAAAATGACTTTAAACTCTTAAAAAGCAATTCTGTGGTCGCACACACTGTCACCAAAAGCTGATGAACGTGAAACCAAACAATTTCCAGTTCACGTTACATTAATAATAAACAGCAAAACAACTTTCATCTTGTAATATTATAATTTGAATCGTGTAATGTTACAATATGGACTTATTGTTCGTCATATTTCGGTTCTAATCTCGTAATATTACCATTTTTCTTTTGGAATATTACAATGTATCACTGCTTGGCAGGTCAAATGGCACCATTGTGCTACTGCACAGTGGTTGGGAAATAGTGGAGTAGAGCATAAATCAGTCATCAATCAATCATTATCAGTTTTAAGGCCTAATTCCTTTTTCCCATCGGACCTTTGAAATACTGAAAAGCCACTGAAAAATCATGTAATGTGAAATAAAACGTTTGTGTCCTGCAAGATGTGTTTGATGCATGCTGCTGTATCTGCGGTGACTGACATGTAAAAATCTTTAAAAATTGGAAGGCTATTTGGTATGGAGGTTCACTCGCCTGACTTCAGTGCGGGCAGGTGTGTGCTCGATTCCCGCTGGTGCCATGAGTGTGTGTGCCCTGTGGCTGACTGGCGACCAGTCTAAGGTGTAGGCTGCCCTTTGC
This sequence comes from Stigmatopora argus, assembly GCF_051989625.1. Lineage (NCBI taxonomy): Eukaryota > Metazoa > Chordata > Actinopteri > Syngnathiformes > Syngnathidae > Stigmatopora > Stigmatopora argus. The sequence goes on from NC_135402.1 coordinate 11,707,604, forward strand.
CTGAAGTCGGGTTACACTCTAGCAACCCCTGCATCCCTTAAAAGGATGAGTGGTATGAAGGTATGAATTAATGAATATCTCGTAGGCAAAACATCTACATGAACTCAATAGTGGTCCAGAAACAGTTATTCTTATGAAAATTCCTGCTCCAGTGAAACCTATGTTATGAGGTAACTCAGTGAACAACTGAACATGATTGTGTCATTTTTCCGACAGATTCCTAAAATATCGGAACAGAAACATAACACTGGGACTGGGAAGCAATACAAAAGAGCCAACAGAATGTCCATCATCAAATTTGGTTTGAGGCAGAACAAAAGATAGAAAGTGTAGGGACACTAAAGACCCAGATGCTTAAGAGCGTCTGGGCAAATATTCTCGTGGCTTGAGGCTTGAATTTGTTATGGGAGACAAAAACATCTGCTACAAAAGCCATAACACTGAAAAGTATGATTTCAGCAGAAGCTCAGTCTTTTTGGACCTTTCATTAAACTTATCACCTGACCATACTTAGAAATGGCATTTAGCTCAGACATTTTCTACCTCTACTTATGAAATTAATTGGTTCAATAACTTTTTTTGTAAGTTGAAAAATTTGTAAGTAGTGTAGTACTTTATAAGTAAATTCTCTAATTTGTTCCACGGTCCCTCACAAAACTACCAACTAAACCCTTTAAAATTGATCAAACTGTCCCTTTTTTTAGGAAAGATGTAAAAAACACAAAAAAGAGACATAACGATCCAGTGGCGGTCGGTGCATTTTCTCGTAGCGCCTTCAACGTATCAATCCAACCCTCAAAAACTATTTTATGGCTATAAAACCTCTACTGCAGCTAGAGCTGAGACACATAAAAATAATCAATAAATCAATGCACAAAAATGGGGTAAAATCCACTTCCTAGCAGCAGTTCATGATTAAATACAAATACTGGAGCTTTTCAGACATTAAAACCAGGCCAGGGGGGCGATTTTCCCGGGAAAAGACAGCGATGAACGTCAATGGCATACGGGCAAACATTGCCCGAAAATGGGGTAAAATCCAGCCAAAAACCGCATTTATTGATTAAATACAAATACTGGAGCTTTTTAGACATCAGAACCGGGCCCGGAGTATCATTTCCCCGGTAAAATGACAGCGATGAACGTCGATACGTCCATACGTGAAATGACAAAAAATGCACTAAAATCAGGTAAAATCCACTTCCTAGCTGCATTTATTGATTGAATACAAATACTGGAGCTTTTGAGACATTACAACCAGGCCAGGGGGGTGATTTCCTCGGGAAAAGACAGCGATGGACGTCAATGGCGAAATGGCAAAAAATTAACTGGGGTAAAATCCACTTCCTAGCAGCATTTAGTGATTAAATACAAACACTGGAGCTTAAATACAAACACTGGAGCTTTTCAGATATCAGAACCGGGCCCACAATTGAAATATTATTTAGGAATATAGCCATATTATACTCACCAAAAATTCTTTTTAACTGTACACAATATCCATCATCCTTTCTTTATTCCTTCTGTTCTATCGCCATCGAAGCTAATGATGAAAGTCAAGCCTGTCCTGTCATATTTCCGGAACTGTGGGTGGAGTTTGCGATCTCTGGCTGCCTCACTAGCCAATCATAGTTGGTGAAAGCAATGATGTATCCCAGCCAGCAAAATGCTAACGCCTTTGAAAAATCATTGTGGGGTTGCCAACTCGAAATCTGATTGGTTAAAAGCAACAGTCTTGTTTAATGCAGCAGACCCCGCAGAACTGATTGTGAAGGCTTTGAGGCAGATCTGATCTGGCAACAAATAATGGCTGAAATGTGATTGGTTAAATGCTTCAATATGAAAACACACATCTGGAAGCAGTGCAACCAGGGAGAAAAGCATTGAAAGGAAGTTAACAGACCATTTGGAATAATAAGTATTGATGGACAAAATATAATATGATTCAGATATTTCTTAGGCCTGAAGAGAAGGCCTTGAAGGCCCTGATGGCCCGCCACTGTAACGATCATAAAATTAACATATTTACTCGCATATAAGCCACATTTGTAGGAGAAAAAAAGATGACTTAATCGAGGGTACGCTTCTATGTGCATAAAAAGATGACATGCACGAAACTGCACGGTGACAAAGACGAAACTCCATAACGCAAGACAATGCGACCAATACGGTCATTTATTTCAAAATAGAGAAAAGATAAACAGATAAAATAATAAACACAATTTATTTAGACGTATATGAATGAAATTCAAGAAAAAAAAACTATCTTGCAAAAAACTTTAAAAAACTCACTTGTGCCCGTCACTGCTCGCTCAGGGCGTCGCCATCTTACCTAGGGCACCGCCGTTTTACCTAGTTAAACCTGCTCTGACTGGCCAGACACGAGTATCCTTGATTGATGTGTTTGTAGCGTTTACCATGTCAGCACATCCCAATAGTTGTTAAGGCTGATCGAAGGTCTTGCGGTCGATCGTTAAAATATCAGCCTTGATACCTGCATAATGTGTATCTCATGCTATTATTGCACCCAGAAACTTGGTGAACACAAGACCGCTACGAACACACTTCCTGGTTGTACTGCTCACGTTACTTCCTTTTTGAAAGGAAATGAATTCAATTTGGCCAGCACAACATCTTAAACTTCTGGTGAGAACATTTTAATTTCTGTCATTTAAAAAGCATCGGGTTCTCATCAAGATATACTTATTTCTCTCTCTTGCTTTATCCTCATTAGGGACGCGGGGGTGCTGTAGCCTATCCCAGCTGACTTCGGGCCAGAGGCGGGCGACACCCTGAATCGGTGGCCAGCGGATCAGAGGGCACAAGGAGACGGACAACCATTCATGCCCACACTCATACCTAGGGGCAATTTAGAGTGACCAATCAGCCTACCATGCATGTTTTTTGGAATGTGGGAGGAAACCGGTGTACCAGGAGAAAACCCAGGCAGGAGAACATGCAAACTCCACACAGGTGGACTGACCTAGATTTGAACCCAGGACCCCAGAGCTGTGAGGCCGACGTGCTAACCATTCAATCCACCGCCCGTATAGAGATTTTAACCCAAAATCAAAAATTGTTACCACATCAATTTTTTTATGATACTACTTTATTGAAAAAAGGGGGCTCTGCTTTTCATTGGTTGGAATGAAAATGTGCACACACTGCAACCCTTGATGCTTTGGACACCTATGACCGAAAAAGTTGCCCTTGCCCTATAAAAAGTTAAATCAATATCACAAAACAGCCATCATCTGTTTAGACATCATTTCAACCACAACAAAGCAATATGGCTAAACTCTATCTTAAATCTCCATCAATTCGAACTCATCCCAAAAAGTGTCGTCTTTTTGACATATTTCCAAAGCGCGACGGAGAGAAAATGACACATCCAATAAATGGCATTGTCTCGTGCTGTCACCGAGCTGGAAGTGTGCCTCGTTTCCTGTCAGCGGGATGCGTGACAGCCGTGGCGAAGGCATTCATTGCAAAGCTTAAATATTATTTACTGTGTCAGATCACGGTTCTCCATCACTGTTTTGGTTTCACAACACCTCGGCTGCTTGTTAAGCAAGAAGCAATGCATCTGCATCAATTTCAAAATAAAGGAAATGTATTGACGTTTTTTGCGTAACTTGGATCTTTCTTGTTTTCTTATCTTGAGACACTCCTTTGCATCTCAAAAGGTTTTGTCACATGAAGATTTCGTACTTAGAGGCATTCGTAAGTAGAGGTAGGACTGTTTAGCCTCTCAAAATTCTACCCAAAAGCGGTATTCATCCACTCGGAGGTGAAAAAAAGAGGACAAAGTTGGTAGACAGGGAGGTGACTTACCACACCGGTGCCTTCCCGTTCGGTCTGCGGGGGAGCCGCTCGGCTCGGAGGCAGGAGCAACACAATAGTCACCAGGAGCAGCATCTCCGCGCAAATATTCCCTGTTTGCTTGAACGGAGACAGGCTGCTCCAGCCGGGAAGTGGCATATCCACAGCGCGGACAATGTGTCGTCGAGCGTGTCAAGCAAATAAAAAAAATGTAAAAAAAAAAAAAAAAAGAAGACAAGAATGAATAAATCAATGGCTACCTCCCAGTGGAGCGCAAACACATAAAACACATTAAAACGGGTAGCTGAAGAAGTTGGCTTTCCGTGTGAATATGAGCTAAGTGGCCATGATGTCCGCTCCTAAGCAAGTAGCAAGTGGCTTAAGCTTCCCGGTCTGGGGTTGTGAGGAATGGAAGCAGCTGCGTGGGGTTTTTGTGCCTCATACTCGCGCGTTAAGACACACGAGTAGACGGGGCTACCCAGCGGGGTGAAAGTAGAGGCGGGCGCGGGGGTGTGTTTTGAGCACTTTTTTTTGTTTTACCACTACGTAACTGTAACCCATGTAGAAAATCAGATCATAAATTAACATTTGAGGGGTTGCGGAGAGGAAAATATATTAAACCTAAGGGAAAGCTAGGAGAGGAAACCAATTGGTGAAATTAAATGATCGTGGACTCGGCCAATAGGATTACCGTATTTTCTCGCATATAAACCACCCCCGCGTATAAGCCGCACTCTTAAAAATGCCTTGAAATCGTTGAATTTAACAATTTCTCGCGGAGGACCGCACCCCGATTCACAATTTTCACCCCCATATTCATGGTTTTAGTAGGGAGTACAAATGAGTTACTTTGAAGGGAAAATCTTAAGAAAAATCATCGCACGTAGTATTTCTGAGATACTGTGTGAACCAAAAGCACATTATTAGGGTCAATATCATAAGGAAGTTAGTAATTGTTGAAGGGAATATATTAAGAAAAATCATCGCATGTGGTATTTCTGAGATACTGTGTGAACCAAAAGCACATTATTAGGGTCAATCTCATAAGGAAGTTAGTAATTGTTGAAGGGAAAGTCTTAAGAAAAATCATCGCACGTGGTATTTCTGAGATACTGTGTGAACCAAAAGCACTTTATTAGGGTCAATATCATAAGGAATTTAGTAATTGTTGAAGGGAAAATATTAAGAAAAATCATCGCATGTGGTATTTCTGAGATACTGTGTGAACCAAAAGCACATTATTAGGGTCAATATCATAAGGAATTTAGTAATTGTTGAAGGGAAAATATTAAGAAAAATCATCGCATGTGGTATTTCTGAGACATTATTATGGTCAATATCATAAGGAAGTTAGTAATTCATCCAGTAATGGTTGTTTTCTTACTGAAAAGCAGAAAATAATCAACAAGTAGTCAATGTTAATTTGCCATCATCTACTGGTGAAAAAAGTAAAGCAATGCCGTACGTCTTGTGCGCATATTTTTTAGTAACAAATATGGTTTATATGCGAGAAAATGCTGTACAGGCATCTGAGGGGTTAGATTGGTATCTCCGTGTCCGCACTTCCTGTTCCGTTGAGCGTAGAGGAGTGTGAAGCAGGTGAATGTCACAAAGCTGCCAACAAGGGACAGTTCGAGAGGCTGAACTTCAAATAACTGGTATTACAGTCTTCCCTCGAATTTCGCAGATTATAAAGGCCAAACATGGCCGCGATAATTTAAAAAAAACATGACGTTGGATCATCCCTATTATATCTACCATACTTCCATGTTTTTGCATCTAAACAATATCAAGAAGCTTACATATTAAATGTTACACAATTATATAATGTTGCTTTATTTTAATCCCAAAAATGATGATGAGAGACCAGTACAGTACGATAAAGGTGAAGTGAAGTTGATGAAAATGAATTGAAAGCTTTATTCAAAGTCAGGTAATGCCCCTTCCTCAGATTCGATAGGTGTCGTCAGGGCAGTATTCAACCAATGCAAACAGGAAAATTATTGTATTTCTTTTTAAACGAAGCGACACTCTGTGTGAGTGTTTAGTACATCCGCCTCATTGTTCTGAGATTTAGGGTTTAATCCCCACTGGCTTCCTACAGGGAGTATTCATGTTCTCTCTGTGCCTGCATGAGTTTCCTCCACATACTCTGGTTTGCTCCCAATCCCCAAAACATGCGTGCTAGGCTAATTGAACGCCCTAAATTGTCCCTAACTATGAGGGTGTTTGCCCAATGCCTGCAATTGGCTGCGATAGGCTTAGCACCCCCACAGCCCTTATGAGGATAGGCGTTACGGAAAATGAATATAACATTACTTTTTCTTTTTTTTCATTTGAACAAATATCTGTAAGATTTTTTTCAGACTTTTTAAGTAGTGCACAGAATTTTGAAGGAAAATGCCAAAGGCAAATAAAACAAGTATATGTGTATTAGAGGTGCAAGGCTGCCTCTACTGGCTAACACAGGTATGGGCAAACGGCTTCTTAAGGGTTGCTGTGGGTGCAGGTTTTTGTTTCAAACGATCCAGCACAAACAGTTTAACAAATGAGATTTGTGTGAGAACAAGAAGCACCTGACTGCAATCACTGATTGCATTTGTAGGACACCCGTTTGGTGAAAAGGTCCTCTTGATGGGTTGGAACAAAAACCTGCACCCACTGCCACCCTTTGATGAGTACAATCTACAAGCAACAATATATGCGCACTGTCCTCAAATGGCCAATTCTTAACATACAGAAAATTGCCCCATACTGGCTACATCCTATCTATAATTCTCCCATTAATTATTCAGCCCTGAAACATTCACTCATTCATTCATTCATTCATTTTCTGAACTGCTTTATCCTCACTAGGCCTATCTATAATCCTGCCATTAATTATTCAGCTATGAAACATTCAGTCATTCATCTCATTTTCTGAACCGAATTAACCTCACTAGGGTCGAAGGGGGTGCTGGAGCCTATCCTAGCTGACTCTGGGGGCCAGAGGCGGGGGGACACCTTAAATCGGTGCCCAGCCGATCGCAGGGCACAAGCAGATGGACAACCATTCACACTCAAACCCAGGGGCAATTTAGAGTGTCCAATCAGCCTACCATGCATGTCTTTGGAATGTGGGAGGAAAACGGAGTACCGGAGCAAAATCCATACAGGTGGACCGACCTGGATTTGAACCCAGGACGTCAGAGCTGTGAGGCTGTCATGCTAACCACTCAAGCTGACGGGCCGCCAGCCCTGAAACACAAAAAACTAAACAAAAAAAATGAGTATCAACACATGATCAATAGATACTGACCCATGCCACCGAGCTTCAAAATGATCTATTCGCGCATTACGGAGTACAATATCAAAGTTAACATCCATAAGAAGAACAATAACCTGAATGGTGACTTGATAATTCTTCATTCTGAAAAATAACTACTACTCAAGTTTTAAATTTTCCAACACAAAATAATTAATGATGAAAAAAATTGAAGTACGATATAATTGGCATAAAAACAATCTTCACCAACTACTTTGATCAGTAATAAAAAATCTTACTTGGGTGCCCCTTAACTTAATGGACTGCCCAAAAAAAATGCAGGGTTACCATGGCAATGATAACCATGACCCTATAGTCAGTGTGGCATCAAATTGATTCGAGGATGTACTTTGCGATGCACTTGATGTTTAATCTCTTTGAGGTCACGGACCAAAGAAACTGAAAGGTTCTTAGTTTGTTTTTGCCACCGTTTATAATCCAAATCATTTGGTTGACATTTCAAATTCAAAAGGCATACCTTAGGGGACACCTCATGCTTGACAATAATGATGTTTGCAACCAGGAGGATGCTTTATCTTTTGATGAGCTAAGGGGAAAACTCCTTAAATCGATTTAAAGAAAGATTTGCAGTCCAACTATTACCTAAAACTGATGGCCACCCTGGCAAACGAGCTATCAGGTTGGTACACGCATTAAACCATGCCTCTAATTTGGTGTCCGCTTGTAAAAGCACTCTAGCTAATTATATTCACACTTCACACAGGATATGATTATGCAATATTTTTGGGTTCTGTACTGAAAGTATCCTGGTCACTCGAAAGGTTTTTTATTCCCAAAGAAAATAGTATTCTTGTCTCAGCCATTACACTTCAGATACCTTTTATGGACGAGGAGAACAATATAGGATTTTTAATTAACCTGCTGACATATATGATGTGGCATCATAAAACCCACCTTTAGCATGAGATGTCAGCAGAGACAGACAACAATTTAAATGTAGACGAGTCTGTTATTATTAAATTATTGAAAATGGTCATGACAATGGCTGAGAGAGCGAACAGTTTTTACTCCACTCCGATTAGGAGCTAAACAGGAGGGAGAATGAGACGCAAGGGGAAGTCAATGCTACAATGCGGCATTTTATGGACATTGAAATGGCCAACCTGAGAGAGGAAGTAGATATGCCACGTCAAATGGAATTTGATAAACTGAGACAAAAACTGAAGATGTCAATTTCCGTATTTGTCGCTAAAAAACATGATGGCTGAATCCTGTGTGGAGTTTGCATGTTCTTCCCGGGCCTGCGTGGGTTTTCTCCGGGTCCTTTGGTTTCCTCCCACATTCCAAAGGCATGCATGATAGGCTGATTGGACACTCTAAATCAGGGGTCTCAAACTTGCGGCCCGCGGGCCAACTGCGGCCCGCGGGACGATAATTTGCGGCCCCCGTCTTAATATGAAAGATCGATTTTTTTTTTTTTGTAATTTTTTTTTTTTTTTTTTTTTTTTTTTTTTTTTTTTTTTTTTTTTTTTTTTTTTTTTTTTTTTTTTTTACCCCTTTCCCCATGATGGCGCCGTTTAAGTGGCAGCCAGTGGCAGTAGCTCTGTCCACTCATGTTTTACATGAAAAATTAGAGGGAACATTGACATGCACCTGCTTGTGGCAGGTGTGATACTGGTGTGCCAATAGCGAGCAATGATGATGTCGTGACCGGATGATTCGCCTAAAGACGTTTCGCCGACGGACGTTTGACAGACGGACAGGTCATACTAGTATTTGTTAGTTTAATGATTAAATACAAATACTAGTATTTGTATTTAATCATTAAACGCTGTTTTCAGCTGGATTTGACCGAATTTGAGAGCATTTTGAGCCGTTTGGCGAATGGACGTCTATAGACGTTTTTTTGCCTCCATCACGATATCATCCAGTATTTGTATTTAATCATTAAATGCTGTTTTAGGATGGATTTGACCCGATTGCTGTCATTTTACGGCTCGGTTCTGCTACATCTGCCTGCCCAAGAGTGCTTATTCCCGGACTGCCATTGATGGTAGACGAACATTGATTTTTACTATAATTTGGACAACACCGGCGGCGGGCCGGATTAAAAATCCTAACGGGCCGTATATGGCCCGCGGGCCGAGGTTGAAAAACTTGTACACACACGATCCGGCGGGGCGAGCATTCGAATCCCGTTTCGGCGAAACCTCCGTTCGGCCGAATGAACGTTCGGTGGAACGTCCATTCGGCGACCTGCCCGTCTGTCAAACGTCCGTCGGCGAAACGTCTTTAGGCGAATCATCCGAGTACCGATGATGTCGCTCACACTGGTACTCAGTGCGCTCAGGGAGGTTGTCTTTCTGCTCAGACCAACAAAAAATTAGAGGGAACTTTGGTTCGGAGCTGAATGAACCAATCACGGTGAGGTATACGGCTCTGGAGGGCGGGACATCGGCCGGGCTGTCCAGTGCCTCGCTCACTCACTCATTCATTCCTCCAATCAGCTGGGCGGAGGAGAAGCCGTGAGGCTGATCACTCCGCTCGGCGCGCACACTCCTCCGCTGCTCTCAGCATAGAACTGAATGAGGCGCTATGATCCGTGATCCAGCCTGTGTCAGTGTCTGTAGCCATCTCCGCGATTGAAACGGAGAGCGAAAGTGCACATGCGCCACAAACCCGCGCGACTGAATGTGAAAGATCAACCCGAAACTCATTCCAAGTGGAAAAACATATTACAGAGCCCCAGAGATGTCTCTTTCAAAGCCTGCCGTGAAGAGAAAGGTCGGTGATGAGCACAGACAGTTTCAAGAAAAGTGGGGAGTGCAATATTTCTTTGTTGAACAAAGGGGCACCCCGACGTGTCTCATTTACACTGAAAAAGTTGCGGTGCACAAGGAATACAATTTGAAACGTAATTGTACTATGAGACATGCTGAGGAGTACGAAAAATACCAGGGAGATGAGAGAGCCAACCAGGTTGCCAGTCTTAAAACACGTCTTCTGAGGCAACAGGATCTCTTCAAGAAGGCTACCAAAGACAGTAATGCAGCAGTCAAAGCTAGCTACGCCGTTTGTGAGTTGATTGATCCTGTGCTAAGTGATCCCAAATGGCTCATGGACTTGGCTTTTCTTGTTGATATCACACATGAGCTTAATGTACTGAACAAGAAGCTACAAGGCCAGGGGCAACTTGTCAGTGCTGCCTATGACAACGTGAGAGCATTCTGCACTAAACTTGTGTTATGGAAAGCCCAGCTCTCTCAGACAAACCTTTGCCATTTCCCAGCATGCAAGGCTCTCGTGGATGCAGGCACACCATTCAGTGGTGAGAAGTATGTTGAGGCCATTTCGAAGCTACAGGAGGAATTTGATCACAGATTTGCAGACTTCAAGACACACAAAGCCACATTTCAAATTTTTGCGGACCCCTTCTCCTTTGATGTGCAAGATGCCCATCCTGAGCTTCAAATGGAGCTCATTGACCTGCAGTGCAACTCTGCACTCAAAGCCAAGTTCAGGGAGGTGAGTGGAGAAGCAGACAAGCTTGGGCAATTTTTGAGAGAGTTGACCCCCAGCTTCCCTGAACTTTCCCGAAGGTTCAAGCGGACCATGTGCCTTTTTGCGAGCACATACTTGTGTGAGAAGCTCTTCTCCACCTTGAACTTCAATAAGTCCAAGTACAGGTCCAGACTTACTGATGAGCATCTTCAAGCTCTACTGAGGGTCTCCACTGCTTCCTCCCTCAAGCCAAATGTGACTATGTGAGAAGAAGCGCTGCCAGGTCTCTAGCAGCAAGGAGTAGGCAAAAGAAGCCATGTTCAGAATATTTCATGTTCAATGTTCCATTCAAGTTCAGAAAGTTAAAGGTTAAAGAGCTGTTAATACAGACATTTGAAACGGAATAAAAATAATTCATTTTCTCTACTTAGCCAGCCAGTGTATATCTACTGTATGCTCATTAGTATTATTTGGTTTTATATTACTGATTGATTTATTTTTTATTCATCTTTAAGTTAATTTATTTAATTCATTATTTTTTGTTAAAAAATAAAGATATTTGATAACGTTGGAAAGTTTTATCAGTGCTTTTCTTGTGGAAATCCTGATGCGGCCCAGTCTCACCCAGACTCGGCCTCTAGCGGCCCCCAGGTAAATTGAGTTCGAGACCCCTGCTCTAAATCGTCCCTAGGTATGAGTGTGAGCGTGCATGGTTGTCCGTCTCCTTGTGCCCTGTGATCGGCTGGCCACCAAGTCAGGGTGTTGTCCCCCGCCTCTGGCCCGCAATCAGCTGAGATAGGCTCCAGCACCCCCACAAGCCTAGTGAGGATAAAGCGGTTCAGAAAATGAGATGAGATGTGAATAATTTTACCTTGAGAAGAATAGAGCCCTTCTCCTTGGGGGTGCTCGGGCCCTAATAAACCACGCTTTCAAACGCAAATAATGGTCATTTGTAAACACACAAAAATAATTCTGGTAATTACTGTAGGCAATCAAGTTTTTGTTTTAACTTCCTAGGACCTGGCATCCACATGTATGGAGATCACATTTTTGGTTGTCACAAGACTACAATGTTAAATTTTGGACTACGAGGGCCTGGCATCCACTTATGATGTGGACATCATTTTTCTCAGAAACTACATCATGTAAAAAGATATGTCTTTGTTTTTACACTCATCAGGTCCCAATTAGCCTAAATATCAAAGAGAAAATTAAAATGCTTGCCTTGCAAGAGTCTGGGACTTGGGAGGTTATTTTTTTTCTGTAGGACAAGGGTTCTCCTACTGCTTGTCTGTGCATCAAGACCTTGATAAAAGATGAGATTCTATGATGTGAGATGTTGATTGTGTCTTTAATGTGGGAATTTGAGAAAAGGCCCATGGGTTTCCAAAATCAAAAGAAAACAGATGTCAGGATGCTGACCAGGATGATGTCCATCATGGACAGCACCTCCCACCCCCTGCATGAGTCTGTGGAGTCCCTCCGAAGCTCCTTTAGCAATAGACTGCGGCACCCTCATTGCAGGAAGGAGCGCTTCCGCAGATCATTCCTCCCATCAGCTGTCAGGCTCTTTAACAAAAAAATGGCTGTGTGTTAAGACCTACCGTATGCATGCATGTACATTTATGTGTATGTATGTATGTATATATGTGCTAAGCAACACGCTTATTTAATTATATATTTATTCATGTATTTATTTCTTGACCTACTTATTACCTATCTATTTATGTCTAAAATGCCTTTCCTATTTCTGCATCCTCACCCTCTTGCCACTGGAACAACAAAATTTCCCGAATACGGGATGAATAAAGTTATCCAATCCAATCCAATCCAATCCAATATTCAGTCAATTTAGCCGTATGCTCGGGCGCTAATAAAATAGGTAGATAGACTATCCCGAAGCCATTAAGATCATTCATTCATTTTCCATATCACTTATCATTAGGGTCGCGGGGGGTGCTGGAGCCTATCCCAGCTGGCTCCAGGCCAGAGGCGGGGGACGCCCGGAATCAGTGAACAGCCGATTGCGTGGCACGAGGAGACGGACTTTATAATGAATGAGTCCCTCTAATATTTGTGAGACCTATCACATGTGTGAAATGCATATTGATCTCAAGATGGCTTGATGATAAACTGACATTGTTGTTGATTATCATGAGCTTAATGTGCCTGATGAAATCCCAGATTCAGTGAAAGAAATATGTCATGTAGGCAGGCTACATAATTGTTCTTTTAAAAAACAAAAAACTAATGGAAATTCAAGTTTCACATATTCATTCATTCAGTCATCTTCCGTACCGCGCAACCTTTTAAGGGTTGTGGGGTTGCTGGAGCCTATCCCATCTGACATTGGTCGAAAGGCAGACTATAAACCCTAGACTGGTCACCAATCAGCCGTTTGGCACACAGAGAGGCAAATGACAGTTCACATTCACAATCATACCTCTACCAGCCCGAACCAAGCCCGCGCCTGCCCACACCAAAGTCAGCCGAATAAGCCCCTAAAGATGGCTTTGGCTATCTAGCAGCCTGAACAGTATTGCTCTCTATGGGCGAAATAACCCTCCCTTGAAGAAGAATTCAAGGTGACGAGAGCCAGAGAAGTGATGCAGTACAGGGACATGAGAGACCCCCAGGGTGGCCAGTGTGGGGATACAAGTAAAGACTTGCAGGAAGTGGAGAGCAGACGATGCTGTCCAAGAAGCCGAGAGAAACTGACTGTTGAAATGACCAGTGTGGCTAGATTTGGCTCGGCACACCATGATGAAGAGGAAATGTTTGCGTCTACAAAGCCAGCTCTGACTCGGGTTTGGAGGTAGAAGGTGGGGTAAGACCCTGACATATTATGGCAAGGCTTACTGGGAGGCTTTTCATGCTCAGTTTGCGATCCTTGCTCAGGCCAGCGGTTGGTCCGTTGGCATGATGGCTCTCGAAATAGCAATGTGTTTGACTGGTGATGCTTTTTCTTGCCTGCTGCTCGTTGGTCAGAGGATAGGAGTGACTATGATGCCTTGGTGGGGGCAGTGAAGCGGTGTTTGAACTGAGCCACAGCGAGCCTGGTCCGCTCAGAACTGTGCAGCGGCAAAAGAAAACTTGGGGAGTCTGTGCGTGTGCATGCCGATGACATTGAAGGGCTGGGTCACCATAGTTATGGTCTTGTGCCACCTGCTATCCAAAATGAACTGTTCCGGGGCCACTTCCTCCAGGGACAGCATGGCGACCTGTGAGTTCAGATCCTGCTGGCATAACCCAGGTCCCAATAGGAGGCTGTGGAGTTGGCCTTGGAAAGGGAAATGCTCCATGTGGCAAAGGAAAGTGGGAAGTGTTGATCAAGTAAAAGAAAGAAAGATGTAAACCTTCAGTTTGAGAAACCATCGCTTCAAAATGGGATGTTTCATACATGTGGCAGGGTCCAGCACCCCTGAAGATAAAGAATGATATGATGATATTGTATAATACCCAAAGAGCAGGTGTTGAGATAGCATCAAGTTTTTTTATTTCGTTTTATTTTACATTTGCCTGCTACGAAGTATAAGCTTGGCCTTGCTATTAAAGAACGCTTTGCTCATCTTTAGTTATGCGGACATTATTTTTATAATACCTGAAGTATAAGCTTTACTCCTGATAGGCTTGTTTAGTCTAAACATAGAGGTGCCATGGTACCTCGGAGTACTCGCGCCCAAATCAAGGCTGACTCAAGGACCTGCAGTGAGCACACCACCCTCGTCATCTGCACCCCAACATGGACGCTAAAGAGGCTAGGAGGCTTCCTTACACTTCAGTCCTCATCTGTTTTGACATTTATGAATGTGTTTTAGTACACATGTACAGGGCTAAAGATTCATCTTGCTTGCACGCATATCGATCAACACACTCAGACGGCTCAATTGTGTAATCCATCCCTCTCTTTGGAGTTGAGACGTCCATGTAATTAGGGCCACCGAATGTAATAAAGCGACAAAAAAGAACTGTAAGGTCAGAACAGGTTTGGGGAGTTTTGGGGTTATTCTGGATACTATTATAGATGTATGCATTTTTAATTACTTTTGTATAAGAGTGTCTTTAATTTGAGACTGGGGCAAACTCGAGGTCACCCTCCAGGACAGCTGGCTCCAGCTTGTTGACGTAACACCTCACCGTATCCTCGGCTCCAAGGACTGTTTACTGGGAGATACACCTCGACCCTTTATCCAGATGCAAGTTCGCAATGAAGATCTGCGAAGGACTCTTAAATTGCTTGGACTTGGATTCCGGAGCAGATGGCGATAATCGAATACCTGATATGCGATTATTGTTGCAGTTGTTTTGACCTTGATGGTGTTATTCGGTTAGCTTTTGCAATTGTTTGAATCAGATTACCTTAGATGTTTTGAATTATGCGCTACTAAATGGACAGAGGAGGATGCCGCTCTTCAGAATCATCCTGGATGAAGACGGATCGGGAGTGATTTTCCTTGCAAGTTGTGGCCAGTGTATGTTTAAAGATGTCTCTCTGTTTGATTAAAGTGTATTAATAATAAACCTATCAGGGAGCAATCCTCAACCTCCAACCTCCCTGCAAGTAAAAATCCAAAAGAGTCTCTTTACTCTTTATTTATGCATGGTTTTGTGAATGTCTAATAGCGAACTTGACAGCTAGTAAACAGAAGAAGGAAATGTATACCAGAAACAGTCATCGCCTAATGTTTCTTCTACAGTCTCTTAATAGTATAATGTCCACAACAGAAAATAAATTGATGCACCACAGGGGATGCAGCTGAGTAATGCATCATGGACGCAATGTTCGGCTCTTTGTCCCGGCTTGTTCTCAATCCAAACTTCTCAGGCTCTATTTGAATACAATGTCGGACGAGGCTGATTTTGCTGCCAGCGCAAGGATTGCCATGGCTTTATCTATTTTAGTCTAAGTGGTAATATGCGCCAGTTGAGCTAAATTCACACTTAACGTGGGATTTGTAACAGAAATGCTATGTTCTTTACAGGAATGAGGGAACATTTGCTTGAGAAAAAATTATAAATATTTCCAACAGAAAAACCAGCTCATACTCCATGTGTATTGTTAGCCATGATTAGCGCAATCAATTCAAAGCCACTATATTTCTCAACATTATGAAAAGTGCCCCATGCATGCGATGTTTTAATTAAAAGCATGATAAGATGTAAACCAGATCACAAGTTTTTTTTTTTTTTTAATTCCATGTGATTACTAATTCATAGGAAAATAGATCAGATGACTTTTTTTCCCCTTTGAGATTTAAAAATATTCAATTTTCTCCTTTGATTCCTCTATTAAATTACCATTAATGGAACCATCCGAGCAGAAGTAAACAAACTTCACAGCGTTTCCAAAGTAGACACACTTCCCAGCTCATTTGCCGCCTATTTCTCGTGGTGGAAAATGCAACTATAAGCAACTTCCTTTATTTGACCGATGGAGAATGTACACTTGCAGTACAAGTGAGCCATGAACTTCGATCCTTACATGTAATAGCCATGCTTTCAATTTATACACATCTAAATCAACGGGTCCCGTTTTTCATTTAACTACTTCAAGAACTGAATCGTAATCCAACTAAGATGTATTTTCTCTTCACAAGTTCACCTTTTTAATACACTATTTATTGGATGTGATCACCACCTGGCTCAGGGACTATGGTGATGGGAACAGTAAGTATTTTGGTAAGAAGGCTCTTTATTTTGTGCATTGTCTTTTTCTCCACAAGGAGCATTTTGTTATATAACAGCAGTATAGAATCTTGCTATGACATGCATTAATCCAGCCTTTAAATCCTAAAGGAATGGCAGGATTTTTTTCCCGCATTTAAGGGTGAAGGGCGTTTGTCATATTCCCGAAATGAAGAAGAAACGGTCTTGCTTGAGAGTAAATGCGGTATCGTCGGTGGCAGCCTAATGAAGGTGACTTTATGATTTGGGGCTGGGGGGTGAAGCAATACCTGTGAGCATCGGCTTTAAAAAACAGTTATTTACTAGAGTGAAAGTCGAATTGCACACTCAGTAAGTGGATGGCGCTGGCGGCTGCCTTCAAGTGGCGAATTCCTGCGGCCGCATTCAAGCGGCGAATTCCGGTGGCCTTCTGAAAGGGCTGAATTCCGGTGACCGCCTTCGAGCGCGAAATCCTAGTGACCGTTTTCACGTACGGGACTTGGACGGTCGCATTCAAATATGGGTGAGAAAGAAAGAATCAGCAGGTGAAACTAATAAGTAATCACATGGACAGGATACACAGGGGAGAACGCCCCAACCACAAAACCCCAACGAAATATGACAATTAACTATTCTCTCTCTCATCTCATTTTCTGAACCGCTTCATCCTCATTAGGGTCATGGGGGGTGCTGGAGCCTATCATAGCTGACTCCGGGACAGAGGTGGGGTACACCCTGAATTGTTGGCCAGCCAATCGCAGGGCACAAGGAGACATATAACCATACACACTCACACCTATACATAGGGACAATTCTGAATGTCCAATCAACCTACCATGCATGTTTTTGGAATGTGGGAGCAAACCGGAGTACCCGGAGGAAACCCACGCAGGCCCAGGGAGAACATGCAAACTCCAGACAGGAGGACGTGACCTGGATTTGAACCCACTACCCCAGAACTGTGAGGCCGATGCGCTAACCACTCGCCCCAACGGGCTGCCCAATTAACTATTAACTATTATTTTTAATAATAATAGCCTAGAAATAGACATAGAAACATTACTTAACAATCTTTTAGCGGTCAGAGTGAAAAAAATAAACGAGAGAAAATATATAGTGATAGTAATCGTGTTGCAGGCTATGATGCAAACCTTCATTAGCAGAAATGTTGAAATTTAATATTTATTGTACACATTCTTATTACAATGGAAGAATGTTTGCGTCATGTTTGTTCTGCAGAAACCATATTAAAACAAAAAATATACTTCTCTCCCCAATTTTCAAATGTTTTTGAAAAAGCTCCAGGGAGCCTCTAGGGGCAGTGCTAAAGAGCCACATCCGGCTCCAGAAACTATGGTTGCCGACCCCCGGGTTCAGTGATGAGTCGAAATTCAACTCATTAATCTTTCTATCCATCCCTACTCGCATTCCTCTATTCACCATGATTAATAAAACATAACTTCCTTTTAAATTGGCTGACTATCTATAAATCCGCTTGAACTCCTTTCATTCTTTCTGTTCGTATGCGTGTTTGAATTATAAATAATGTTACTGGAAAGATTTGTCATGTTTGACTTACACATTAAAGTGATTGATTAGTTCCATAAAAGGACATTAAAATGAAGCGTGAATGGTGGACGTTGTCATTCGTTTGTCAAAGTTTTTCTGAAATTGTTTACCATACACACAGCGTAGCGTAGGAGGGAAGTAAAATAAAAATTGAAAAAAAATGTTTGTTTACATAAATGAAATGGGTGTTCTTCCACACGATTGGAACAGTTTACACAATATTGGAGTTTTCTGTCGTTCGCGCACAGGGCCGACAGGCAGAGCTGTGTCTGGAATAAATTGTGCAAATTCATGCGCACCAACAGATTGAATCCTAGATTGAAGCCGGTGGTATGCTGCCACGCAGTTGTAAATCAGATGTATCTGATATCTACTGCTGTATGCCGCATGTAATGCTGGGAAATCTAACTTATCATTTCAAACCATTTTTTATTAGGAACGCACATAAGATACATGTCGCTGTATTATTCATCAAAATGTTAACCACTGAAGTAGAATACAAACAATTACACATAATTTATGGTACTCTGCATTAAAATTATAGGAAAGTGTCCCACATACAGTAAATACATTGCTGGATTTCAGTGAGAGCATCAAACTAAGAGTGTGTATATTGGTAGTTTTACTGAGGTTTATAGACACTTAAGAAAAAAAGGATTCAGTGATTTTTCAGCTTTCCAGTCTTAGAACACTATAAAATACAAGCCAAAAAAAGACTATTGGAGGAAAATATATTAGGGCAGGCGTAGGGAACCTATGGCTCGGGAGCCACATGTGGCTCTTTTGATGGGTGCATCTGGCTCTTCGCTAACCTGTGAGCTAAGATATGGAAACCGAGTTGCTTTAATTTTCATGTTTTTTGCATACTCTCATTGATTAGCAAACTGCATAAGCATTTTTTCAAAAATATTATTTTTTTCAAAAAATATTCATTTTTTCAAAAATATTCATTTTTTCAAAAATATTCATTTTTTTCAAAAATATTCATTTTTTCCAAAATATTCATTTTTTCCAAAATATTCATTTTTTTCCAAAATATTCATTTTTTTCAAAAATATTCATTTTTTCAAAAATATTCATTTTTTCCACTTTAAAAGTGGTGAAATTACTAAGAGAAAAAAAGGCACCCATTTACATGTATTTTGACTTTTAAATTCGTAGTATGGCTCCCAAGGAATAACATTAGAAAATATGAATTGTTTCTGACTGTCTTCGTCAAAAAGGTTCCCGACCCCTGTTCTATGGGATAGTACAGAGTTAGGGTACCTATGGCTCGGGGGCCACATATGGCTCTTTTGATGGGTGCATATGGCTCTCCGCTAACCTGTGAGGTAAACTATGGAAACTGCTGGTGAGAAAGCGCAGGAATAAGAGCGTTACGTTGTTGTTATGGCATTGACAGGACCTCTGGCGCCTTCTAATCATTTTTTTTCTTCATTACACTCTTCTGCATGGATATTCTCATTGATACTCATTGCTTAGCAACAACGTAACAATGTTGTCAAAAGAATACAGAGACTTTTTGTAGGTTAAAAGTGGTGAAGTGACTAAAAAAGGCACACATTTTAATGTATCTTGACTTTTAAATTCAGAGCATAGATAGATAAACATTTAAAAAATATGATTTTTTATGGCTCTTTCCATCAAAAAGATTGCTAACCCCTGGCTTAGTACATTAATAGGGCCTAGTACATTATTTATAAGTAGGCAGAGCATGGCTTCAATGTTAGATCATTTGGAGTAGTGGTCTCAAACGTATAGTAATTGGGCATGCTAGGTGGTCCAATCCTGTGTAATCAAGTTTGGTATGCCTTACGGGTAACTGGAGACCAGTTTTGGGTGTAGTCTGTCTTTCGCCCGAGGTACGCTGGGATAGGTTCTTGTAACCCCCGCAACCTGTGCAACACGCAGTACGAATAATTAATAAATGAATGATCGAGTTTGTGCAATACTGCACTTTGTGCAGTTTTGTACCTGCACTCATATTCATTTATTTGCCCTCTCCCAGTCAAAATGGAGCATGTCAATGGCAGCCAATGAGTTAACAAGGAAGTGACTCAGAAATGCCCCCAAACCAGCTGGAGTTGAGGCCAAATCAACAGGAAGTAACCTGGAAATGCCCCCAAATAAAACAGGAAGCAACAAAAAGAAGAATTAATGATGAAAAATGGGTGCCTCATAGGTTGACTAATAATTGTCTTTGTCTTAAAGTGTTTTTTTCCAAGATGGCGCCGTCTGGCGGCAGCCGGTGCAGTAGCTCTGTCCACTCTTATTTGTTTTTTTTGTGTTTCACAGCCTTTCTATCTTTTTTTATTACATTTTAATATTTCTTAATACATTCCTTATTACTTTACTTTTTACTTTAATGTTTTTACAACTTTCTTTGTTCTGTTAGTCTGGCTTCTTTGTGATACTTCTTTTTTGGAACCATTTAGCCATGCCTACGCTGTCATACACATGGGATTAGCTGTGAACAATACGCAGCAGAAGGAGCAACACCTCAATGCCGCTGGAAATCCGGAGCTGGACAAAAGTGCCGGGAGAAGAAGCGATGCTTCAGACCAACCATTCCATCTATTATTATGGGGAAAGTGAGTTCCCTCCCCGATAAGATGGAAGAGATGTCGGCGCTTACCAGGCCGGAAACGGAGTCGAGGAGTTGTACTCTGCTACTGTTGATTCTTCACCTCCAGACTACTGAGGGACTGTGCGGATCAGCTTGGAAGAGTGAGTGACTGCATATTTTCAACCTCGGTCACAGTCTGCAGAAGTTCCCCATCTTATGCAAGACTTCTTGTGTGTGTTTCCAGTTTTTATCCAACTCTACAACATCTTTTATTGTGTCTGTATCTGTTTTTGCTACTGCAACCAAGATGACGCCGCTCAAGTGGCAGCCGGTAGCGATAGCTCCGTCCGCTCTTGCTCGTTTTGTGTTTTTGCTGCTTTTCTGTCTTTTTTTATTGCAGTTTGGTATTTACCGTATTTTGCTGTTTAATATACCCCCATTTAATATTCCCGGGTACGATCCACTACGCACTCTTTATGCCATGACGGGGTGCATCAACGTTTTGCAGACTAAAACTACTTACTACTCAGGTTAAAATTACTTACTGCTGAATAAAGTCTGACTTGGAATTTTAATGAACTTAAGTATCTATAGTTATGCCCCCATGAACACCATAAAAATCTTTCCAAAAAAGCTGAGTTGCCATTTAATATACCCGGGGGTATTAAACGGCAGGGGTATATTAAATGGCGCACAAACGGGAGGCTCAAAAAAGCAAAAATCTTTTAATATACCCGGGTATATTAAACGGCATTATACAGTAGTTTTTTACCTAGGTCTACAATGTCTTGTGTGTCTAGTGCCTGTCTTGCTACTGCAACCAAGAAATATCCCGAATACGGGCTGAAATAAAGTTCTAACCTAACCTAAAAGCTGCAGCATTTTAACACAATTCACATTGCTTTTTCAATTACTGTACCATTTTTTCCATTATGTTTGACCCCTCCATGGCCGATCAATGTCATATGGGTTTCATGGTTACACCAGAGAATCTTCATTAACATGTCCTAGGCTGCAATGGAAGCAAGAAGTAACTACCAGATGAACACAAATGTCATGTTTCATACCTGCTGACACATATTTTGATGTAGGAATTCTTAAGGAGCTTAAATAATTCATGATATTGCATTTTATTAAAAATAACAGAGTGAGAGAGAGATAAAGTGCAGAGGAGGAGGAGGGATGCAAAATAAGTACATTTTGCAGAATCTTTTCACTGTGACTCTGCCAGGGGGCTTAGGTTTTTGTTGTTGTCATTTTTCCACTCATCCCTTTTCCCAGCTATCTCACTTCAACACCTCAGCCCCTTCCAATGAAGAGCTATTTTATTTTCGCTTTGTGTCGAAGCTGCTCTCTTCATTGCTCCTCTTTTTCAATAAATGGTCACCATTGTGATTTGCTACTAAAAAGAGATTGTTTCATCAATCACTTTTAATTATATTTACAAGTGCATTTTCTTGCCCAGTGTGGTAAATGCTGCGTCTATTATGTTCTTTAATGCTTTTAGTGCTAATAGGAACAAAACACAATCCAAATTTTGTTCTTTAAATGACATTCTCTTCAACTATATGTTATCTCATTAGCTGCTAAAGACGGTGATAGTATATGTTAAACCTGTTTCATTGAGCATCTATCACTATCAATGCTAGTCATTAATTAATTTTCATGTGTATGCCATTGTTGTCAATAAAATTGAAAATTAAAAACTTTACATTGGATTTTTTTTCTTCAAAGTTGACCTTAAGGTAGGCAACAACAATAAAGGGTAGGGGTATCAGTAGATTCTGAGGGGAGGCTTAAAGGCTAAAGGTGTTTGAATAAATGTTTCCGTGATTTATTTCTATATCACATTGCGCAAATCCAAAATCTGTCTAAAACATTTTTTACACGTGTGTTTTTGGTGGAAATAAACAAAATGGTGTGTACACTTTCAACAAAAAATGAGAAAAGGTTATAATGAAGGCAATGTGTTGTAGCTTTTCTAATGTTTACAACAACATAATAGAACATTAAACAGATAATACCTAAAAAAAATGGAATTAGCATTCTCATCTTATTGAAAACATATAGGACTTTTTATGCAAATAAACAAAAAAGATTCCCTTTGTGAAAGATGTGACTGAACTACACTACCCCAAATACAAAAATAATCATCATGTTCATCAAAAATAAAGCCTTTTTTTTTTTACAATTCCTGCAACCACTACTGAACAAACTGTCATATTTGACATACAGTGGTACCTCTAATTACAAAATTAATTGGTTCCAGAATAGTTTTGTATCTTGGATTTTTGGTAAGTAGAGCAGCATTTTACTCTGAATTATCAGAATTCATTCCACAATCTTTAATATTAACCAATATGAACCCTTTAAAATGATAAAAGTATTCCAATTTTGTATGAAATATGTATGCAAATTTACAGTCAGTTTAATAAGAATTTGAACATTATAATATTGCAAGTTCTCCCATTTAGAAATCATGGTGGAGTCTGAAATTTTCACCATTGGCTAATGTCCACTGTGAGATAAATAATGTTTCATTCATTCAAAAAATGGCTGTGTGTTAAGACCTACCGTACGCATGCATGTACATCTATATGTATGTATATATGTGCTTGTATATACGTATGTGTGCATATGTATATATATATATATATATATATATATATATATATATATATATGTATATGTGCTTATATATATATATATATATATATATATATATGTGCTTATATATACGTTTGTGTGCATATGTATGTATATATATGCTTATATATACGTATGTGTGCATATGTATGTATGTATATGTGCTTATATATACGTATGTGTGCATATGAATGTATATATATGTGCTTATATGTACGTATGTGTGCATATGTATGTATATATATATATATATATATATATATATATATATATATATATATATATATATATATGTATATATGTATATATATATATATATTTCGGCAACACGCTTATTTATTTATATATTTATTCATGTATTTATTTATTAACTTACTTATTACCTATCTATTTATGTCTAAAATGCCTTTCCTATTTCTGCATCCTCACCCTCTTGCTACTGTGACAACGAAATTTCCCAAATACGGGATGAATAAAGTTATCCAATCCAATCCAATTCATTCATTTTCTGAACCGCTTATCCTAAAAGGGGTCGTGGTCGTCTATCCCAGCTTACTACGGGCACCAGGCAGGCAACACCTTGAATCGGTGGCAAGCCAATCGCACGGCACAAGGAGACAGACAACCATTCTCCACACAGATGGACATGATCGGGATTTGAACCCCTAGGACCCGAGAGCTGTGAGGCAGACGCGCTATCCACTCGCTCCACCGGGCTGCCCGTAATTAACATACTATAACTATATTAATATTATCTTCCAGTGCCACTTCTGCTCATACAACAAACCTCATTAGCTAGTGCAGGTATGCCTAATGAAGTGTCTCATGGGTTATTAAGGGGAGTTCATCCCCCTGCGTTGGGTGTTGAGCAATTTGTTATCAAGGCAACGGAATGGATAATTGCTGCAGCTATTATGAATTATGAACGTTTTGATGGAGTACCTGGCTTCAGGATGCAGAAATATAGGGGTTATATTAATTGTTTAAAACTCCACTAAAACGTGTCACCATCCTGTCTTGATGTTTTTTTTCTTTCTCCCAGTGTTCTCAAGACTGTAATGTGTGCGTTTTTGTGTGTGTGTGTGTGTGTGCGTGTGTGTGTGTGTGTGTGTGTGTAAGTGTGTGTAAGTGTGTGTGTGTGTAAGTGTGTGTGTCGGCACAACTGGGCCTTGAGTCTTTACCCCTATCATTTTTCACATTTTCTCATGCTTAAGTGTATGAGTTAGACGGAAAAGTTTGTAAAACTACTGAGCGAGCAAGTGAAATTTATCACAGAATAGCATTTTGGCTATGTGGAGTGTGTCCAAGCAGTGTATATTTTGGTGTTTAGTGGAAAGGTGTTGGGAATTTTTCAAGGTGTCTTGATATAGGGTTAGGGGGCGACCCGGCAGTTGAGTGGTTAGCACGTCGGCCTCACAGCTCTGGGGTCCTGGGTTCAAATCCAGGTCGGTCCACCTGTCTGGAGTTTGCATGTTGGTTTCCTCTGGGTACTCCGGTTTCCTCCCACCTTCCAAAAACATGCATTGGAGCCTGATTGGACACTCTAAATTGCCCCTAGGTATGGGTGTGAGTGTTCATGGTTGTCCGTCTCTTTGTGCCCTGTGATCGTCTGGCCACCGATTCAGGGTGTTCCCCGCCTCGTACCAGAGGTCAGCTGGGATAGGCTCCCCCCTTGACCCTTGTGAGGATAAGTGGTTCAGAAAATCATATTCATATGATTCATTCAAAGTTCAAAAGGGCTTTTTGTATTGGTGTCATTGCTCTTACCAGTATCTGTTTTTCCTTTTGCAGCTGAGGATGTTCAATTCACAATTCAGAATCTTGGGGTTTGAGTGGATCTTTCACGACAGCATAGCGCCTCATGGAAAGGTGTGTATCCAACTTACACTGATGACTACTGACACATGAGTTTAAGTTGGCTAACAAAATCGCAACTGGTTGGAAAAAATGTGTTACATTCATTACAATGTCGAAACAACTTTTTACTGATTTAGGGTTTGTGGCTTCCACCTCTTTGATGGCTTGCCTGATTCGTATACCGGTCGATATGTTTCTGGTTCTAGTAAAGAGGTGGTGGTTGTGCATTGTTTGAAATGTTGCACTTTTATACCCAACAACATATCACCTGATGGGTCACTCACAAGTGCCATTAAAGGTCTGAAGACCCAATAACTCCATTGTGAAGAGACACCCTGAGGTGGAACCATCGGCATCGTCATTGTGGTGGATTAAGACCTTTGGCAAGTATAAGGATTTGGCATTCTGTTATTATCTCTATAGCTATTTTCACAACTATAGTGACATTGTGCAAATGTGTTTGCATCCCATGCGAGTCTTGATTAACCAACTTATAACTACTGCAATTGGCCCTACCATTTCCAATAAACAAGATGGGTCTCTTCTCTTAATTCAGCATGCTGGTGAGAACATTGATTTCCAACACTATGAAAATGAATTTGACAGAATTGATTTTTAAGTATATTGTCCTTTCTCTTTGAATGCTTTTATTGTCATTATACAAGTATAACGAGATTTAAAGCTTTCACCACATAGTGCACAAATGACAACAACAAATAAACAGACAAATAATTAACCAATAAATAAGTAATAAATAAATAAGTAGTCCAGGTGAGATCAGCAGAGTGGAGCGGCCTTGTTTCGTCTGAAGTCCAGGATGAGTTCTATGGTTTTGGAGACGTTCAGCGGCAAGTTGCTGAGAGCGCACCACCCGCTGAGTTTGTGGAGTCAACAACCATCGATAATCAATTAATAAGTAACAGATAAATAAGTAGTCAACATAATAAATGTAGTATGAAGTAGTATAAGTAGTAGTCAAAGTAGATAAGTGGTACAACGTGGATAAATGGAGAAAGTGACTAAAGTGGCTAGCAACAAGTCTTGATTAGGTCTTAGGTGGAGAATTCAAGTTGCGTATGGTGACAGCCCTTGATACCTGACCTACGAGTAGGGGGAATTTGGGTAAAGGGCAGACCTACAGATTTAATAAAATGTAAATTAATAAAATAAAGTCACAATTAAGTTTTATTAAGGATATCCACAAATATAAGATTATAAATAGACAATGAACAGGGGAATGTAGGAGTTATCCGCACACAATTATCATTTAGTTTACATTTTATACATTTAGAATAAGCTTTGCCTGAATTTGAATGCATTCTTGATTTAGATGAAGTTGCCATCATTTCATTTCTTGCCACCAATGAAGGACGTTTTGTTCATCTTTATTTAAAATGAGATGTGCCAAGGCATCTTGGAGTTCTTGTGTCTTGTGTTTTGACTATAGTGATGAGATTATGAATATGTTTTGAAAATTCTGACGTCCCAATTGGGTGATCCACCCCTCCCTTTAGAGTTGTGATGTCCATGTAATCATTTACTGAAATTGACAAAAGAAAATAAATGACAAAAGGCAATTGGGGAATTGCCACAGACACTTGACGTCAGTCCTCCTTGCAAGTGAAAATCCAGAAGGCTGTCTTTCCACCTGATTTATGCATGTTTTTTGTGGATGTCTAACGGCAATCAGACAAAAAGACACAATCAGTGAATTTTCCTGTTCAACATGTCCACTTTGGGGTTAATGAAAATTGAGGTATTTTATGGCAGCTGAAGGTACTGAATCTGGAACCAATCATTATTCTTTAGAAGCAGTTACGCTTGGTTTGTTTCTATTTAAACTTCCAGCACCCTTTTGCCTGTATGGATGTGTGAGTGTGTGCATGAAAGAGGGCTGCAATACATCATCTCTCCTGTCAATGTTTCTGCACAGCACTGTCCTAAAAAATCGTCATGATTTAAAGGTTTGTTGAATTCGTGGTGACATTTTTATATCAGCGTTGCAGTAAGGATGGAGGCTTTGCTCTTTTGGTTTGGGAGGTTGTCTGGGGAAAATGAATGACTGACGGATGTGCACAAGCCTCTCGAGCTGACTTTAGTGTAATTACTGAAAAAGGTTAGGCTAGTTCAGGGAAAGGGAAAAAAAAATTGGTTGCCTGGTCCATTTATTTTGTGTCCGAGATGAAAGTGGGGAAATCAGTGCTCTTTGATTGACTGGTGAGCAGTTCAAAATTAATTTCAGATCAATTCACTTGATTTTTTTCCCAAGGAAAGTCTTTATAGGAAATGTTAAAAATTGATTTGTTTTTAATGTCATCAATTAATTTTGGAGCATCTGTTAATAATGACTCATCCCCAAAATGGCTCCTTGCCAAATTACAAGTCCGTAACTATCACTTATTTAGGTCTTTTGCCGAGTAAACGCAGCTTATGGAGAAGCACCACCAATTTCGTCACACGCAGTTTCTGGGTGTGATGACAAGTAGGCTTTTTGTGTTGTTGATAATGACGACAGGGCCTATGTCCGATTATTATTATTATTATTATTATTTTACTGATCTTGTGGTTCAGTGGTGTGATGAGCAAAGTACCGTATTTTCCACACTATAAGGCGCACCTAAGAGCCTTCAATATTTTGAAAAGCTGACCATGAGCCTGATAATCCGGTGCGCCTTATATATGGATCAATATTGAGCCGCAACAGGTCCCGCAAATACGGTAAGCAGCCGCCGACTCCATTTCTCCCGTAGAAGAAGCAGTGCGCGGTGCATGCTGGGATATTCTATTACTTATACTTCTTATGTTGACCACTTATTTGTTCAGTAATATCAACCAGAAATGCAAGGTCCTGTAGCCATTTCTGAGATTGTAATTCCAAAAGCGGTTTTCCTTTTGGGCGATTTAGTGCGTCGGCCTCACAGTGCGGGACCTCGGTTTAAATCCAGGTCGGTCTACCTGTGTGGAGTTTGCATGTTCACCCCGGGCCTGCATGGGTTTCCTCCAGGTACTCCGGTTTCCTCCCACATTCCAAAGACATGCACAGTAGGCTGATTGGACACTCTAAATTGCCCCTAGGTATGAGTGTGAACGTGAATGGTTGATTGTGTCCTTGTGTCCTGCAATTGGCTGGCCACCAATTCAGGGTGTTCCCTGCCTCTGGCCCGAAGTCAGCTGGGATAGGTAGCGTGATATGTGCAGAGTCCTTGCGTCTCCTCCAATCACCCCGAGGAGTTCCCAGCATGACCCCGTGGACTGTGTTGGCACAGTTCTTGCACTATGCAGGTTGCGGTTGGGCAATGATGTTGTTGCAAAATGTTTAATGACAGCATACCTCATCTCTGATTTAAACTGAGCGCTGAAGCGAATAAAAGTAATACCTTGATATATATAGGGTTCACCGACATACGACAAATTTGAGATAGGAGTAAAATTCAGAGCAAATATTTACCTTGAGATATGAGGCAAATTTTGAGTTACGAGCATTTGAGACAGCCAGTTGGCCAGGCCGCGAGAGCTGCGTATGATTTCATCGCACTGTCTCTCTCGCCGCATCTCCCTCGTGCAAAGATCTCTACGAGCACTAGGCGGAGCGTTGCATTTTTTTTTTTTGCATTAGTCAGTGCAGAATTAAGGCAAATGCAATGGATCCAAAGCCAGCCGGTGCAATGAGGGGTAGTGCGATGAAAAGGCGTATGATGACATTTGATATTAAGCACGAAATAAGGGAAAAACATGAGTAGTGTATGTGTTATACCCTGCATTTGCGCTGGAAACACAGGGAGAAATTATACCAATAGATTCGTTGTTGCTTCCTCCATCCAACTTTACTGATATGAGGAAGATCTCCCACGCTGGTTTTCTTATCTGAACTGTCAGGCCCCAGACCAGACTGGTGGCTGGTTGCGCCTGTCATCCAATCACAGGCCCAGCCCCTAATGACTCGAGCGCTTCCAGGTGTGAGTCATTAGCCAGTGAGGAGTATTTAAAGCCATCAGGAACATCACCACGCCGCTGGATCGTCTCATCAGTTCACTGTTAGGTACCCTCCCGTTTTCTCCTTGCCTGCCTTTATTGATATACGACCTCTTGTTTTGCTCCCAGGATTCCGACCACGCTCAGCCCCACGGATCACGGACCATGGACAACGACTTCACCTTCGCCATTTGTATCCTCCACTCTGGACTTCACGACGGACTTCACGGCTACCGACCTTCCGTCTATGACTAACGACTCGCCTACGCTATCCCCTCTTGTGCTTTTGCACGTCTCTTGGACGATTCTAATAAAGATTCGAGAACCAGACTCGCAGCCCTCGCCTGCTTTGTGGTCCTCCATCCCCAGTCATAACATGAACATTTTAACATGTCACATATGCGTGACTGAGCTGGCTCGCCAATACGTATGGAGAAGCAGGAACTTCGCCGAAAGCCGCGGTGGAATACATTAACCTATTTGCCCTGGTTATTGCACAAGAAGGTTTAAATTTAGTGTAATGTAAGATTAAAACTTTTTTTTAAGTGTGTGTATAGGAATCTGAGCTCATTTAAGTTACATCTAAAGTTTATGTTACATTACGAGCGCATCCGTCAAGTGATTATTAAACATCATAACCACTGTAGTTATTTGTTACTCTGTTATTAGATGGTGAATTGCAACCAATACAAATGTTTTTCCATTGTGATATCATGTTTTTGGGTGTTTTTTTCAGAGGATCGAAACGAATTAATTTGTATTTTGTTCATATCTATGGGAAACGTTTTTTTTTAGATACAAGTAAATCGACATACGAGCTCAGTCCCGGAAGCTATTAAGATCATATCACAAGGTACCACTGTAATTCATCTATTGCAACAAACTAAAATCATTGATTCCGTGATTTGTGTGTTTTTTTCACCTTCAAATCATCCTGCAGGCCGGATTGAGCCCCCTGGAGGCCCAGATCCGGCCCACCTATTTTTGTCCGTCTGCTTCTGGCCTGCGATTAGCTGGCCACTCATTCGGTGTCTCTCCTGCCTGGTGCCCATAGTTGGCTTGGATAGGCTGCAGCACCACCATCCTTGTTAGGAAAAGCGATAGATAAAATTAATGAATTTATTCCATCTTCTTGAGTGTAGTTCAAAATAAGCTTCGAACCGTCACACCCAGTCCACTGATGGCCAATCAGAGCAAAGAGTATGCAGATTAGATTGAATATCAATGAGGCACATGATTTTGCAGAAGTGCCAAGAAAATGACAGCTTCAAAAATTATCTCCTAGCCAATTTCAACGGAAATTATTGAACAAACTTGGTAAAATGTCACCCAAGGTGATCAGAAAACGATGGGGGGAAAACAACGAACGTGGGTGCCACTTTAAAATAAGTTTGCCTGTTTTGGTTCTTTTTGTCACATCATGACATTTCATCCCAAACCTTAAAATATGTGTGTGTGCGTGTGTGTGGCAATCAAGTAAATCTATTATAATCTAACTTACATCTATTTCTCCCTTTGTGCAACTCCATCAAAAAATTTCCCCACGATGATGATATTCCTAATGATATGATTGAGAAGAAACGTATAATCTGGCTTGCTGAAAGTGAAAAGGTGTAAAGAAATTATTTCTCTTCACTATTGGAACCATCTTCCAATGTTCCCTTATCCACAGTACCATTGAGACTTGAGAGATGAAAACACCATTTGTTAGCATTACCTGTGAGCCGATGCCTTTCTTCTCTGCCTGTTCGATTACTGCCAAAAAACATTAGTGAGATACCGAGCATGTCTCTTAAAGCCATGCCCTTGTGAGCACATCCTCTCCTCTCATTCATTAGCTGTCTCTGCATGGCAATGACAGTCGGCTCTCCTGGCCCGTGCGCTGAGAGCCACCATTGTTGTCACAACCTGGCTGAGCTTCACCATAACTGGCAGGCAGGATGGAGCTGCTCAGCTTCTCTTGGCAGGAGGAGAATGCATCTCTGACAGAAACAATCTGGCTCTGCTGCAGCTGCCCAAAGTGTGATTGACGGCAGCATTTAAATGTCCATATAATAATCCCAATTATCTCTGTCTTGTGTCATCAGTCAAAAACACAGATTATAATTAGTTTGAAATCATCCATGATGAACTGCATGTGTGTGTATTTAAGCACATTCTAGTAGGCTGGCCATGCATCTTATGGTGTATGCAGGAAAGTCTATTTAAATGCCTCCTCCGGTGTTCTGCCCAGCCTCAAGTAGGACTCATGTGTTTATTAATACACTAATTGCGACTACAGGTAGGAAACATTAAAGTTCAACATTCAAAGATTGCTGCTAGCCCTGTGAGTCAAAATGGATTGGATGTCTAACAGCAGCCAATCGGTTATTTTTTAAAAATGGAGATATTTTAGAGAGACAATATTTTTTTTTTACCCCATTCTGGTTAGCAAATGGAAAACAGCCCTCGGAGAAAAAAAAGGAAATACTTTGATACCTTGAGATATGAGATTAATGCATTCCGGGACCGAGCTCGTATGTCAATTTACTTGTATCTCAAATCAATTTTTCCCATAGAAATGGACTAAATACAAATTAATTCATTCCCATCCTCAAGAAAAACACCTAAAAACCGGTTTATTACAATGGAATAACATCTTTTTATTGGTTCTAATTCACCCCCTACTAGTAACAAATACCTATCTAGTGGTTATGATCTTCAATACTAAAATATGACATTACTCAGTATCGGCGGCGGTCTGTGAATTTTCTAGCGACGCCTTCAGTTAAGTTTGAATCAATCCAACCCTCAAAAACTATTTTATGGCTCTAAAACCTCTATTGCAACTACAGCTGCGACACATAAAAAATCATCAATAATAACCTCATACAATTGAAATATTATTTAGGAATATAGCCAAATTTTACTCACCAAAAATCCTTTTAACCTGTACACAATATCCATCCTCCTTTCTTTCCTCCTTCTTTTCTATCGCCATCGAAGCTAATGCTGAAAGTTGAGCCTGTCCTGTCGTATTTCTGGCAAAAGTTTTTATTCGATTTAGTGCTGAAAATGTTTGTTCCCGGTTGTGACAGGATTGCTTGCTTTGGAGTTGTCCGACCTTTCTTAATGATGTCCAGCTTTTTTTTCTTGAAAAGTCCGTCTTGAAAATGGATTTGACAGTAAATGTGCAAAAAAATCAATTTCTTCTCCTCCTTCAGCCATTGCGGGTTGACAAAACCGCTATTAAATCAACACAATAATATATTTGCTTGTGCAGCTCGCTCCAGATACAGTTTGGTAGCTCTGGCTAGTCCACTCTATCACTAGCCAATCAGTTGGTGAAAGCGATGACGTATCACTACGCCTGCGAGAAGGCAATGACGTATCCCTATGCCTGCGAGAAAGCAATGACGTATCCCTACGCCTGCGAGAAGGCCTTGGTGTCACCAAATCGAATTCTGATTGGTTAAAGCAACAGTCTTATCAACGCTTGTTTAAAGAGCCTGCAGAACTGGTTGTGAAGGCCTTGAGGCAGATTTCTGACCCTGGCAACAAATAATAGCTGAAATGTGATTGGTTAAATGCTTCAATATGAAAACACACATCTGGAAGCAGTGCAACTAGGGGGAAAAGCAATGAAAGGAAGCTAACAGACAATTTGGAATTATTTAATAAGACAATGGACCAAATATAATTAACATCAGTCTGTGATTCAGATATTTCTTAGGCCAGCAGAGAAAGCCTTGAAGGCCCTGACGGCACACCACTGCTCAGTATAGACTGACGCCGCGGATGAGAGGAAGAAAGAAAGGACAGGAGAGAGACTTAACAGATGCGCTCGTAAGATAACATAAACTTTAAATTTCACTTAAACGAACTTAGATTACTATACACACACTTAAAATAAGTTTTAATCTTACGTTACACTAAATTTACACCTTCTTGTGCAATAACCGAGGCAAAGTTGTTAATGTATTCCACTGCGGCTTTCGAGACGGAACTTCCTTTTTTAAAATTATTGAACCAGCCTCGACTCAATTTGAAGTCCCCTTTTTCAGATGCTTGCTTTGCTTTTGAGTCCATACAGATTTGCAGGCTTTTTGGCATATTATCGAATCAGTCATGCCATCTCCCGCTTATTTTTTATCCATATTAAAAGAAGGCTCTCCATCTCGTTATGAATGTCACTGCACAGCTTGGAAATTGTAGTTAGTCTTTTGGAAGGCTTGGTATCCTTTATACCATTGTTCCGTTTAAGGATGGTACACATTGTCGAAGTACTCATCTCGTACGTATGCGTACACCACTCTCATGTTTTTCCATCATTTCGTGCTCAATAGATTGTCATCATACGCTTTTCTTCTCACTACCCTTCATTACACAACTTTGCTTAGGACCCATTGTTTTTACCCCTAATTCTGCACTGATTAACGCAAAAAACATGTAAAAATGCAATCTGTATGCCCAGTGCTCGTAGATATCTTTACGCGAGGGAGATGTGACGAAAAAGCGCTGTTATCATAACCAGCCTCTCATGGGCTCGGCCACCAGGCTGTCTCGTATGCTCATAAATCAAATTTGTCACGTATCTCAAGGGAAATATTTGCTCGGAATTTTTCTCGTATCTCAAATTTCTCGTATGTTGGGGCACTCGTATGTCAAGGTAAAACTGTACTTGGTATTTTTGATGTTGTAAAATCTGCTTCCAGTACTTTCCCACAATTTAGAGACAATACATATAAAATATACTTAACACCCCACGATAAAAAAATGTAAACTAAAACACAAAGAAAATGCACATTTTTACTCCAAACATATTTCAAACTTGCCGCAATAATGACGTTACTATACCCACTCATTGATGGTGCCATGTGCTATATTACTTAAAATGTGTCTGGAGGTTGGAGATTTAAAACAATATGTGAAAGGGGGGTGGAGATCATCAATATTTTAATTTAATTATTTTATCATGCACTTCATCTGTGTAAGAAATTGCCTCAGCTTGCAACAAACCTCGGTGGAGTCTAATCTAAAATACAGCCTTAGGATGATGTGCAGGTGCCATTTGTTGACTTTTCCCTCAATGCTTCACACCTCACTCAATTTTTTCAGCTTTTCGCCTCCATCCACTCTTCTAAATGAATATACAAGGTAATTAAAGAACCATGTT
Source organism: Stigmatopora argus (assembly GCF_051989625.1). Lineage (NCBI taxonomy): Eukaryota > Metazoa > Chordata > Actinopteri > Syngnathiformes > Syngnathidae > Stigmatopora > Stigmatopora argus. The sequence goes on from NC_135402.1 coordinate 11,741,621, forward strand.
GTTGTGAACTCGAGCAGGAAAAAGGCATTAGAGCACCAATATTAATGCGGAGACACACCACAGAAGTAAATTCTTTGACTCAAACTGCATGTATGTAGTTACAATATGTAATACAGGGACTAAAATGACACAGCCGTGTTTGGGTGAGACAGTATTTCTAGTATTGACTGTGCAATCTCACAAAACAACAACATTGATTTGCGTGGCCTGTGTGTGAACTGTGGTGTCCCTACCGTGGAAATGTTCTTAATTAGTGGACAAATCAACGTGACAGAGCATCAAGGGAATCACCAGTTCAATAGGTTCCATCTGCCATCAAAATCACACGTAAGATTTTTTAAGGAAATATTTGATCAACATATTTGCATACCAACCCTATCTGAAATATTCTAGTTTTCAATTATTAATTCTTTCTTAATATAGTGCTTGAAGCTTTAGAAAATTGCTACAGTAGGCAAGAGTGCAATCAGTTGGGCCATTGTATCACCCTTCTTGTTGTGGTTTTGGTCTAATGAGGCTAGAAACAGCTGCTCGCACATGCTTTTTGTGAATAATAGATGTGAAGGGGTCGCTTTTGACACCAGTCATCACCATGGGGGTCTCCTCAGCGTCCCGATGCAGTGGCTGACGGAAAGAACGCAAAAATAGGTCTGGGTTGTTTAATACACATACACCCCCTGTTTGATTGTCCAATTAATAGATTTTAAAAACGCGGGTAGGAAGTAAAAGCAGATCCTTGGTTCTACGGCTTGTTCTGCCATGAAACAGAGATGAGCAACAACTACCATGACTGGCCAGTGTACTTGTTGAAAAAGCCATGTACCATTCACCTAGTCAACATCTAAACTTCCTGCATTCATGCCAACAGGCTAAGGGGGAAAAACATTGAAAAAATGCAACGCTTCGCCCAGTGCTCGCAGAGACGTTACAAAGAGGGAGTTGCGACCAGAGATATTACACAAGGGAGTTGCGGGGAGAGAGCCAGTGCCCATGATGTTCTTTTCAGCAGCCAACGAGAAGTAATATATACTACTCTTATTAGCGATCGCTCCGCCATTCGCGCTGAGTCACGGAAAAAAACACTGAAAAAATGCATCTCCGCCCAGTGCTCGTAGATATCTGTTATACACGAAAGAGATGCGGCAAAAAAACAGTGTGCTAAAATCATAAACAGCCTCTCATGTCTTGGCCACCTGGCTTTCTCGTATCTCGAAATTTTTCTCGTATCTAGAGATAATTATTTGCTCGAAATTTTAGTCGTATCTCGAAATGCTCGTATGTCGGGGTGCTCGTATGTCGAGGTACCACTGTACTTATTATTATAACAGCTTTTCTCATTTCAAGTAGGCGGGCGAGATTGAAAACGTTAATATTTTTTACTCTGACGTACCAGCACTAGGTAGCTCGCAGACCGGTGGTTGGGGACCGCTGGACTACAGCACCCCAGTGACCCTTGTGAGGATAAGTGGTTCAGAAGATAAATGAATGAATGTTTAAAACCCGATAGGTCACACCTGGGCTATCTTGACAAAAAGTAAATGGTGATTAATGCAGATTTAGACATTGGAAATTAGGTATTGTGGCGGCTCGGTGGGCGCAAGTGGTTAGCGGGTTGGCCTCACAGTTCTGGGGTCTTGGGTTCAAATCCAGGTCATGTCCATCTGTGTGGAGTTTGCATGTTCTCCACGGGCCTGCGTGGATTTCCTCTCAGTACTCCGCTTTCCTCCCACATTCCCCCCCAAAAAACATGCATGGTAGGCTGATTGGACACTCTAAATTGCCCCTAGGTATGGGTGTGAGTGTGCACGGTTGCCTGTCTCCTTGTGCCCTGCAATTGGCTGGCCACCGATTCAGGTATTCAGGCTGTCCCCCGCCTCTGGCCCGGAGACAGCTGGGATTAGCTCCAGCACCCCCTCAACCCCAATGAGGATAAAGAAGTTCAAATAAATGAATTAATGTTTAAAACCCAAAAGGTCACTATTGGGATATCTTGACAGAAAGTAAATGGTGATTAATGCAGATTTAGATATTGGAAATTACTTATTGTTTTCATTTCCATCTTTTACCACTTTATCTGAGTTTTGGGCAGCAAGCCCATTTTTCACTTTACCAACTTCATGGAGCCCCTCCAGTCACAGAGTGAGGTCCAGAATACAGTGGTACCTTTAGTTATGAATGCATCTACATACAACATTTCCAGGTGCCAAAACCCTTTGATATGCAAATTATTGTTACAATATATAAAAACAAGATCCAAGTAATGAAACTCCCCAAAACGTCAATACATTTCCTCTATCCCCAAGTTTATTTTCAAATTCTCGTGGTAGCATTGTGTCCTGCTTGATGATCTACTTACACTCTGCTGGCCTCCCATTGGCATGTTTTTTTTATTGTAGTTAAAGCAATTTTGTTCGTTTTTAAACGTTTCTGGTGCAAATGAAATAAAGAAACGGGCCATGTTATCCATCCTTGACTGACATTGCAAGGCAATACGGTCGTAACCCACCTACCATCACTCCAGTATTGAAGCAGAAGACTATTAAAAGCGACAGCTACCTGGCATGTCCTTCAGAAAAGAGGTTGTCACTGAACAAGATGGAAAATGTTATTCCTTTGCATAAAGGAGAAACACATTGCAGGACATATCGTGATGAGTCGGTCATTTTTGAAAAAGCAGCTTTTAATGCTAATTTTTTTTGAATTCATAATTTGAAGTCGAGGCCACCCGATGGTGCAGTGGTTTTTCCGCCTGACATTGGTGAAAGCAGTCTGTCTGGGTTCGATTCCCACTCTGTGTCAGTGTGAGTGGTTGTCTGTTTCTCTGTGTGCCCTATGATTGACTGGCGACCAATCTAGGGTGTAGTCTGCCTTTCGCCTCAGGCCCCAGCAACTACCGCAACCCTTTCAAGGATGGGCGGTATGGAAGATGAATGAGAGCGGCTCGGCGCCTGAGTGCTGAATGACTGAATTAATTTGAAGTTGTTTGGATGTGTGCATGTGTTCATTTGCTTGTCTAACGTTAGCTTCCTCTTTATTCTTCTGCATCTGCACAAACGGAAAATGTTTTGCATGCATGTTATTCACTTTAATACAATAATAGATCATTTTCTGATCTGCTTTCCTCATTTTTGGTGTTTCTCACATGTTTGATACAAAATTGTGACATTGTAATCATTTTTAAAGGGGTTAGTTCCGTGATTTTTAATCTCTGTTCGATCGAACCCTAGGGGTTCGGTGAGTTGGTCTCAGGGGTTCGGTGGAGCCTCTTCCGGCGGAGGTCAAGACATCAACTCATTTGTCTATACACGATAACATGCCCCACTTGACCATCACTGGCTGCAATGATCGTAGGGGGTGCAGGAGCCTATCCCAGCTGACTTCAGGCACAAGGCGAGTACACCCTGAATTGGTGGCCAGCCAATCGCAGGAGACGGACACGCACTCACTTCGGGCAATTTAGACTCTTCAACCAGCCTATGGAGCACATGGAATGTGGGCATAAACTGGTCCCCCCCAGGACCTCAGAAAACTGTGAGGCGGGAACCACAGGGCCATGGAACAAATTAGAGAATTTGAGAAAAAATAGAGAATTTACATATAATATACATCTCTATTTACGAAACAAATCTTAATTTTGTAGACAAAGGTGCAACTGTATTTCATTTCATCCTGAACGCTAGGTATCGCAGTAAGCCCGCCCCTGACCTTGCTTGTTATGTGAAGAGAAGTACACCCAATCACAGTGACCGGGAGTGGCCGTTAAAATGGAAATATCAAACTCTTTGCAAAAGAGAAAAAAAAGAAAACATGGAAATGTTAATAGCTGCAACAAGAACCCGAAAATACTCAACATGCCAAAAAAACACAAGGCGTGGACTTTGAACAGAAGCAGGCTCACAACGGACGATACACTTTCTTGTTATAACCCTCTCTTCTCAGAAGTAGTCAGACTGTAGAGATTGTTAATGCTATTAGCTGCGAACATTATCATCTAGGGAAGATTATTGTGACTGCAGTTTTGGAGCCCGGACATTAGCCGCTAACAGTCAGACCGAAGTGTGTACTTACTAAGTTTGTCAGCACATTCAAAGCAAATGGCTGAATGGAATGAGCAGTAAAGTTTAGATTTTTTTCTCTTATTTTCAATAGTTTTATTTTTTTTACTTCTGCATTCAGTAGGCCTACTGGATGTTTTAAGGTGTACAATGTCCATGTCAAGTGAGTAGCTGGGACTTTGTTTAAATGTGTCCTTTGATATCACTTTTGTCTTGAACCCATTGTTTGATTAATGTATTGAATTGAATGCTTTAATTGGCATTATACAAGTATAATGAGATTTAAAGAGAATTTACATGTAACATACAGCTATATTTATGAAGCAAATCTTAATTTCGTAAGTAATGCTGCATTTGTATTTCATTTTATCTGTAGTTCTCATCCCGAATACTAGATAGTTAGACTTGTACTTTAAAACTGATGCAAATAAATCTACCCCAAATAGTTCTTCATAATTGGCCTACTTGGCAAATTTTAAGTACTAATAAATGCTTTCCTTTAGGCCACTGTACTTTGCAAGAGGAATGCAATGACTAAATAAAAATGATGTGAACAAAAGTCCCCCTATTCCCAATTCCCCCTCCCTACTCTGTTACACATAGGCCTATGTAATGGAATGCATTCATTCATTTATTCATTCATTTTGTGTCTGGCTCACTTCTCACAAGGGTCGCGGGGGTGTCGGAGCGTATCCCAGCCAACAATGGGCATTAGGCAGTGGACACTCTGAATTGGCTGGCCACCAATTCAGGGTATCCCCACCTGGTGCCCGAAGTCAGCTAGGATAGGCTCCAGCATCCCCCGCGACCCTTCTGAGGATAAGCGGTTCAGAAAATGAATGAATGAAGGATTTTTTTGTGTGTAGAAAATTGTATTATTGTTTTGAATACACTTGAGTTTGAGGTTGTTATTTTTCTTAGTAAAAATGCATTATTAAAAGTGCTCTTTTTGGAGATGGCTGCTCCATGTGTGGTGGCTGGGCTAACTACCAGCACACATTATGGATGTCTTTTTTTTCAATTCAGGTAATTGTTGAATCAATTGCATGCTTAAATTGAATCGCATTATTGAAATGAGCATGCACAGTAAACACACTGCTCAATAAAAGCACTCTGTTGAATTGACAGCTGTCAGTGATTTGCTTAGGTAGTAAAAAGCAACTCTGAGACTGGGAGTTCTTTAATCCAACACTTACTTACTCTGGCTGACATGAATAAATCATGCAGTTCAATCACCATTTCTTCATTAGCAAACTTCTTGCTCCCACGGCACATTTTTGGCACGGCGGAGCCGTGAGGAACATCAACCGCACACTCAAGCCGATGCACCAAACTGATCTATGTTCATTTGAATGAACAATAAATATCTTCAAATCTTGCGTCCCTAAAATTCCAACAAACCTGTTAAGGACATTAAAACATTGACAATTTATGTTTTTTGTTATTGTTTTTAATAAATTCTGGTGTTGTTCATGAACACCATATAATGGGTTTGACAATACTGCAAATGAATAATGGAATTCAATAACATGATTGCAACTACTTTCACTCACTTAAATTTACTTCACACAAATCTGAATTCTGTTGTTGTACTCTTGTCCACTTCCTGTCTATGCGCTAAACTGAGATAAAGAGATATAAAAGAAAGAAGAATAAAAGAAAGTGAGATCAGATGAGTCTAGATCAATGTTCCCTCTAATTTTTTTGTTTGTCTGGGCAGAAAGACAACCTCCCTGAGCACACTGAGTACTGGTGTGAGCAACATCATCATTGCTCGCTATGGGCACACACCAGTAATAATAAAATGTAATGATTAATATCTATGAATGGGCGGCCCGGCGGATGAGTGGTTCGCGCGTCGGCCTCACATCTTAAAAAAATGGGGATTTTATTTTGGGCGCTCCATATGATTTGCTGTGCGCAGAGAAGACGAGAGTAGTGCGCAATTGCGCATGCACGCAGCTTAGAGGGAACATTGGTCTAGATCACATGTCTCAAACCAATTCCACCAAGGTCCGCAGTGGGTCCTGGTCTTTGTTCCAACCGATCCAGTGCCGACATTTTAACCAATCAGCTGTCTTCTAAAATAAGTAGCACCTGACTTTAATTAACTGATTAAACTTGCAAAAGGTATCCTCTTGTTGAGTTGGAATGAAAACCTGCACCCACTGCGGCCCTTTGAGGACCGGTTTGACACCCCTGGTCTAGATTATAGATTTTAATTCAATCTTGGATGTATCAAGACAACAGTTTGCTATATTTTTTTCCATTACAAACATCCATCCTCATCCACTTTTTTTCTTTTTTCTTCCTCTCTTTCTCTCCTCTTCTTCTTCTCAGCTTCCACTATACTGAAAAAATCTTGCTCGGCCTTGGCTATCAGCCGCTCGGGAGTCTCCTCTTGTTCCGCCGCATCTTGGCCCACTTTGTCCTCTCGGCTCTGCCCGGAACGACTCCTTTCCTTCAGTCGCAGCTCCTTCTGACGAGCTTCCAAGATTTTCTCACGCCTGGCATCACGCTCTAACATCTGCAGGTACACAAGTGACACAAGTGTCTTTCTCCTCTGGAATGCCCCCACAAAAGTCTGCTGACGAATTTGATGGAGGGTGGATTGCTTCTGATAAAGGTAGAGTAAATCAGCAGTCTCACCTCAGCCATTAGACTCTTCTCATTCTTCTGTAGGCTGGAAAGACCTGAACAAATCTCCAATATTGTCACTGTACCCTGCTGAGAGCCGCAGGCCACCAGGCGTCCAGAGTCGTGCAACCGGAGGCTATAAAGAGCTTCATCGCACACCTGAAAAACAACACTCATTTTCATTCTGTCAGAGAAAAACCTATTCAAATTTTATGTGAACATTACAGGAAGGTGTTTACCTTTACACTCAGCGTGGGCTCATTCTGCTTCAACAAGACATCCCAGATGTCAAGCATGCCATCCATTTTCACAGTAAAGAAGACGGAAGGTCGGACAGGACTCCAGCAGGCATCTGTCAGGAATGACATCTGATACCTGATTATAGAAAAGACATGGGAGGGAAAAGTGACAGACAAAAATGGGAGAGTCATGTGTAACAAAAATTAATACTGAGAGACCGTAATTACAGATTTTTTGTGGTTAAAAAATGTATAAATAACTGAATGCACATTTGTATGTGATTAGCAACCGAATGCATTTTAATGACAGTAATTTTGCCGTATAGGTAGGAATCTTGAAAGATACGCCATATGTTTACATTCATGCTACAACTGGAAGTATTGAATCAATGTATGCAGCCATTTTCAAGATGTTTTTCTCCTTAAAATGGTCATGGATCAGTGGAGCTGACATGGTGTGGAAAATAACTTGGCGAATTACTGGGGAAAACAAATACAAGTATGAGGAGAACAGGCAAACGCCACAGGAAGTAAGCCCGCAACTATGAATAGCACACGTGCTCACCATGTACAGAATTTCGCTCGTCATAATTTAGTTCTACGTTAATTCATCAGGACAAAAACAAGACCCTGTAAGAGGGTTGTTACTTTGGAGACATCCCAGTAGCGTGTCGACCTCGCAGCTCTGGGTTTCTGGGTTCAAATCCAGGTCCATCCACCTGTGTGGAGTTTGCATGTTCGCCATAGGCCTGTGTGGGTTTTCTCCGGGTACTCCGGTTTCCTCCCACATTCCAAAAACATGCATAGTAGACTGATAGGACACTCTAAATTGCCCCTAGGTATGAGTGTGAGTGTGAATATTTGTCCGTCTCCTCGTGCCCTGCGATTGGCTGGCCACCAATTCAGGGTGTCCCCCGCCTCTGGCCCCAAGTCAGCTGGGATAGGCTCCAGCACCCCCCGCGACCCTAGTGAGGATAAAGTGGTTCAGAAAATGAATGAATGAATATTTTAGTTATGTTTGAAAAAGTCGGTCATCAAACAACAGCCAGTAGCATTTTAATTAAAGGAGTGGCCTACTTGGTCCACATAATGGACGACTCCTTGATGTCCTCAGCCCAAATGCAAGCCCTCCAGTCCCCCACGGTGAGGAAGTTTTTGGGAAAGAAAGGGTTCCTCTGTAGGGCGTAGACGGGTCCATGGTGGCTGTCATACGTGCACACTATCTTCTCGGCTTGGGTCTTTGCCTTCCTGTTACAGGACACAACAATTCCCTGCTCGGTCCCCACCAGGAACTTGGTTGGCTGCAAATCAAAGAAGACATTTCATTAGCCAGATTGATTATTTGACCATTATAATAGTCTGCCAAAAAACATTGTACCATGGTGGGTTCAAACTCCAGAGAGATGGCTCCTAAGGCCCGGTCTAGGTTATCCTCCCGACCCGGGTCCAAAATCAACTTCTCTGTGGGCTCGCTTAGCCGACGGACATCCCACCACAGAATCTGGCGAAATACACTCAATACGGTCAGTCCAACCCAATGGATCAGCGGTGGTTCATATTGACATATTGACCTGTCCATCAGTGGACGCGGAGAATGCTTCTGTCCCTGTCTTGGATTGCAACCAAATAGCTTTGTAGACAGGATCTCTATGACTCTGCTCCAGTGAAGAAATATCTGTTGGCTGACTGCCTTTACGGGTGTCCCAGAACACTGAACAAAATTAAGCCTTATCGAGGGTAAGCATAAGAAGTCAAGGACGTAGACACACAGAAGCAATGTAGTATTTACAAATGGGCTTTTGTAATAGAGCCAATTCAACATGAAACCAACTCACATAGAGTTTAATATCCAGGGCCTCCTGGTACATACAAGAAGTGAAATTGAGTCATCTTTTACATTCATTCCATTTCAACACTGCTTATCCTTGTTAGGGTCGCAGGGTGGCATGGCCTATCTTAGTTGACACTGGGCGAAAGGCAGACTACACCTTAAACTGGTCGCCAGTCACTCGTAGGGTACACACAGAGACAGATAACCATTCCCAGTCATAGTCACACCGCCACAGTGTAGCAATCCATCCCATGCTGCCCTCATCGAAGTCAGGCAAATGAACTCACCAATATGTCCATTGTAGCTTCCGCCAATGAGAGTATGCGAATCCTTTGGGTTGTACTCCAAACAGACAAGAGGAGATGTCGGTTTCAGAGTAAGTTCAGGTTTGTTGGAGTTTTCTGAAAAACACATTTAATGGGCACAGCACTAAACCTCAGCATGCTTCTGTCTGTTACACTGACCAATGTCCCAGATGTATGCGTCCGGGCTCATGTCCGTGGAAGCTTTTTGAAACTCTAGGCAAGAGTAGGCCGCTGCTAATTTTCTGCCCCCATCGGGATGCCAGGATAGAAAGCTGACGGTTCGCTTGACCTGGTTGGGTTCTCTGTTGAAACAATCGTAAATAGAACATCACGAAGTGGAGCTTTGAAATCTGAAATGTGCAGAAAAAGAGGCCCATGTGGAGCAATAAGTCTTCAGATACCTGAAGACATTGATAGTCTTAGCAGATGGTGGTTCCTGAATTTCGTCCCCCAGATCTTCCTCCTCAAAGTATTTCTGGTAGATGTCAACAGCAGTGTTTTGTCCCACACAGCGTCCTATAACCTGGACCCAAAATATATGACATTAGAGAGAGCACAATGACTTACAACAGGAGTGTCCAAAATATTCCACAAAGGGCCGCAGTGAGTTCAGGTTTTTGTTCGAACTCATCCAGGACAGACAGTTTAATCAATGAGGTTTCTTCTGAAACCAGCATCACCTGAGAGCAATCAAGTGATTACACTTTTAAAACACCAGATTAGTGAAAACATATCCTTTTCTTCGGTTGGAATGAAAACCTGCACCCAATGCAACCCTTGAGGACCAGTTTGGACACCCATGACTTACTATAAGGAATAAAGTTGAGCAAATGAACAACTACAGCGGCTCTTACATCGCCGAGCTGTATTATGCTGTTCAAGTAGCTTTCTTCCTTCTCCACCTTCTTCCTGAAGCGAATGGTTTGCTCCATCTCTTGAGGGTTGATGTCTTTCGGCCAACCCCCTTCCCCATGGTTTATTCCACGGCTTTCTGATTCGAACCTTTCGGTGTTCACCTGATAAGTAAACAATGAACTACAGTTGGTGAGTGCAACACAAACATGGTGGATATTCAAGAGACTTTTTTCGTTTGACTTAAAAATAAAGCAATACCTTGACATACGAGTGCCTTGAGATACAAGTATTTTTTTTAGCAGATATTTACCTTGAGATACAAGACAAATTTTGATATACGAGCATTTAAGACAGCCACGAGAGGCTGCTTATGAGAACATTATCTCGCCGCAACTCCCTTGTGTAAATGTCTCTACGAGCACTGGGCGGAGCATTGCATTTTTTCAGTGTTTTCCCCCCGTTAGTCAGTGCAGAATGGTGTACGCGTGGCGGAGCTTGCTCACCAATACAAGAGGAATATACTACTTCCCGTTGGCAAGTGGTCCTGCGTTATCCTATTGTGAGGACCTTTGTGTGCATCATTTTTGGAATATTTTGAAGGGAAGACAAAAGCAAACAACCCTCAATAGGTTCCTTTTAAAAACTGCAGCTGAAAGTCGGAGTGGAGGCGGGGAAATTAGACCCAACCCGGGAGAAGAAAGGTATAACAAATTAAAACAAAATTAGAATTAAGTTTACAGTAAGAATAGATTTAATTTATTTTTTAGTGTGTCTGTATCATAATCCAAGTTCATTTAAATTTGTTTATGTTATGTTACGAGCATGTTGCCGTGAAAATGTCACTCTCTCTCTCCCGTCCACGAAATCTGTCTAATTTTAGTACTATTAAACATCATAACCACTAGTTATTTGTTACTCTGTTAATAGATGGTGAATTAGAACAAATAAAAATGTTCTTGTGCAAGAAGAATGGAATCAATTGATTGGTGAATCTGACGATGATAAATCAGCCTTTGAACATTTTTATATATTATGATGATGAATTAGACTAAGGATTTAAAATTGTAAATTCCATTTGAAAATTGTGTTCATATTGGTAGTAGTTTGTTTTATCAGGTTTACGTACCATATGTTGTGGATAAATGTTTTGTCATGGCGACATGTGTTCAGTATTTGCCAATTAATAGTACTGGTGCAATCCAAGGTGTGAGCTGAGAAAAACTGGAAAAAAAATAATACCAATTTTTAGTCACAAATTATGTGTGTGCATTATACACGGGTGCGCGTTATACCCCAACAAATACGGTAGCGACTACGTCATTGTGCTGCTATGTTGCCAGTGAAAGAGCAAGTATAGTAGTCAAAAATGTGAATGAGAAAGTTTAAAAAAATGCCAGATTCACATAATACAACTCTGTTGTGATGTAATTTCACTCAATGATTAAATGTACAAATATGATTTTTCCGTTCCCCAATTGCCACATGTTTCTATAAAGTTCTACTATATGTGTACATCTCAGTATTGTGGATGACTACATTTACATCAGTTTATGAATTTAAATTTATATTCTATTTATATTCTACGTTTATATAACTCTTAAGTGGTTAGCACGTCGGCCTTACAGCTCTGGGGTCTTGGGTTCAAATCCAGGTCGGTCCACCTGTGTGGAGTTTGCATGTTCTCAACCGCGAGTGGGTTTCCTCCGGGTACTCCGGTTTCCTCCCACATTCCAAAAACATGCATGCTAGGCTGATTGGACACAAAATTGCCTTAGGTACGAGTGTGAGTGCGAATGGTTGACTGTCTGCCTGTGCCCTGCAACTGGCTGGCCACCGCCTCTGGCCCAAAGCCAGCTGGGATAGGCTTCAGCACCCCCCTGCGACCCCAGTGAGGATAAACCTGTTCAGAAAATGAATGAAAAACATTTATATTAAGAAAAGAGTAAAATCATTTTCCCCCAGTAAAAAAACGACTGGGAAATGTGGTATTTCCCATTCCTTTTCCCTTTAAAAAAATACAATTAAAGGTTTTTACTATTGGAATTCAGTTATTGGGGTAGATTAATTGTTCGCCATTACAATGCACAATTTGTCGTTGTAGATCATGTTTAGCAGGACTACCTGGTGCTCGGACATATCCCAAGAGCATTGAAGCGCATGAACTCTGCTGCTTCTCGGCATGAACTGCAGCGCCAGGTCCGAATCCGGAGGCACATCTGCAATAAGCTCAGCAGGGCGGTCGGAAAAGAGACATTGGCGGCCAAAGTCGCTTCTTGGTTTGGAGTACTCATATATTATCTCCATCCTTGTTATAAAAAAATTCAAACTCAAGTCAAAACACGGACTATGGAAATGGCGATCTCGTCTCATAGCAACAGTGTCAACCCGGAAGTGGGTGCTGACTTTATTTTCTTTTTTCCCTAAGAGAATACAACAGCAAAAACAACCTAAAGCAAATATATTTCATATAGTATGAACTTGTCGTTGCAAATTTTCAAACTAACTCAGGAATTGGCTTTTTTTTTTGTATTTATTGTAAACATGCGTGAAAAATTGACAAAGTTTTTTTTAAAAGTAAGGTGATACCTACAAGGACGAATATAATATAATCACACAAATTTCTCACATACACGAGTAAATAGATTAGGTGCATAAAAAGGAGAGACGTTGGGTATGTATTTACTTCCTTTTAAAGTCAAAGTCAAAGTCAAAAAGCCTTTATTGTCATTATACAACAGCTGCGTATAACGAAATTAGTGGTGCTACTCCACAAAGTGCGTGTTTTCCAATAAAAACCTAAATAAGTAATTTAAATTCACATCCGGGCAAGGTAAATCTGAAATATTGCACAATCTAAGATATTGCACATTGTTATTGCACATCCCGAAGTTATTGCACAGAAGGGATTGTGTGTCATGCTAATGCAAGTTCAGAGCCCTGATGGCTCTGGGGAAAAAACTGTCCCTAAGTCTATTTGTCTATGTTTTGTGAGAACTGTAGCGTCTGCCAGAGGGCAGCAGCTGGAACAGGTTGTGACCAGGGTGGTAAGAGCCCCTAACAATGTTCCCGGCTGTGCTGAGGTAGCGAGGGGTGGCAATGTCATCCAGTGAGGGCAGAGAGCAGCCGATGATGATTTTATAAGAATACAAGCAGGGGGGACCGCCGGTCCCCCCTGCTTGTTTAGAACCAAAAGACAATTGTTGCGCTATTAAAAAAATATCTTTTGAAAAATGGGTGTTTAAAAAATAAAAGATTGAGTTTACACACTTAGAGAAGGTGAAGAAATTCAATCACTCGTCTATTGGGATCCGTCAGCCGTTTCTGGCCACCATAAAGAAAATTCAACTCTCTACGTTGCACAGTTTGGACAAACGTAGCGAGAGAATCTTAACATACACACACACCCACACCTACACACACACCCATAAATCACGCTTTATAAGGATTATAGATAAGTGATCAAACGTCTTTTAAAATGGAATTATACTTCAATGTCTTGATATTGCTACACAATAGACAATATACCTAGTTCAAAATTACACAATTCAATAACACATTTACAGTTGTCATCTGATGAGAAAATAATTGACGTCATCCCTGCAAAAACAATAAAAATAAAATCCATTGTAAATATGCTTGCTTCTGTACAACCAAAACACAACAAATTCACAAAATCAAAGGCGCACAAAGTCATCACTCATTTTTTGAAGCGCTTTATCCTAACTAGGATCGTAGGGGGTGCTGGAGCCTATCCCAGCTGACTTTGGGCCAGAGGCAGTGGACACCCTGAATTGGTGGCCAGCCAATCGCAGGGCACAAGGAGACAACCATTGATGCTCACACTCATACCTAGGGGAAAATTCTAGTGTCCAATCAGCCTACTATGCATGTTCTTGGAATGTGGGAGGAAACTGGAGTACCCTGAGGAAACCCATGCAGGCCTGGGGAGAACATGCAAACTCCACACAGGTGGATGTGAGTTGGATTTGAACCCAGGACCCCAGAGCTGTGTGGGCATCACGCTAACCACTCGCCCCACCGGGTAATTTAGCACACATCCTTTATGGGGCTTGGTGTAATTATCTTCCCCTCTGAAATCTCAGCAGGGCTTTTATGCTCTGGAAATTCTGCTCCACGTTACTCAGGGAGTGCTCCCTTTTACCGACGCAATGGCTCTAACATCGAGAAACAGCATCCCTGTCAAGTCGTTTGTAGAGTACATCGGAAATTATGGTTGTTCCCTTGTAGTATTAAGATTGATCCTAACATCCATGGTGTAAGGATGTGTCAAAAATTGATATACAACGCAGTTATACGACTGACTCAAGCTGGTTTTGTTGACAACGGGGAGATGGATGCATTCATGCATGCAGCACTACCAACATAGCAATATCTTTGAGTCAGTACCCTTTTTCTTTTACTTACCAGAGCAAGTGAATTTATATTCAGTTTTTTTCATATGGCTCAACTTGCTGATATTCCACAAATCCGTGTAACAAAGCCCCATATATATGTGGAGGAGCTAAGATGTCCAAGTCATGGCACATGAGTTTTCGAATGTAATTCTTCTGAAATGTGAAAAGTTTAATACAGATGAATACATTAGATGCACTTAATGAGTATTGCAAAAATAAACATATTCAATTGTTATTAAAGAAACAACAGCAGCAGGATATGAAGACACCAAATGGTTTGACAATTTAGCTTTTTAGGGAACATTTCATTTATGAAATGTATTTGAATTGCTATATTTAAAAAAAAATATATATATATATATATATATATATATATATATATATATATATATATATATATATATATATATATATATATATATATATATTTTAGCTGCTTGATGGTGTAGTGGTTCACCCACCTGACTTCGGTGCGGACCTGATTTCCACTGGTGGTGGTATGATTGTGAGTGCGAATGGTCGTCTGTCTCTCTGTGTGCCTGACGGCTCAGTGGCGACCAGTTTATAGGGTAGTCTGCCTTTCAGAAGTCAGATGGGTCAGGCTCTAGCAACCCCCCTTACCCTTACTAGGATACAAGGTACAGAAGATGAATGAACATTATTTAGCAGACAAAATCGAGTTTGTGTACACATATAAATGTACATATACACGTACACGTAAATCATCCAAACAGTAGGTTCCATAGAACAATATTTGACACCATATAGTGGTGGTTAGAGGTAGAAGTAATACAATCATGGTTACTATTTGCAGCGAACTCGGCACTGTTTACAGTAAGAGCTCAAATACACAAATATGTAACCATTCCTCAAAAAAAAGATTCAGGTCAGTTAAATCTGCTCACAGTGGAAGCTGATGTTCAATATAATTCCTCCTGACGTCCATTAGTTCAAATTTGTCATCTTTAGAGGACATTGTAACATCTGAACATCCCCCGCCCACTACATATAATTCTTTTTTTTTTCTTCTATAGAGGACATTTAGAAATTTCAATAATATCGAATGTGAAGGGGTGGAGTTGTTGCCTGTGGTTACAGCATAAAAAATAAATGTTTTTTCCTCTCTACAAGCCCTTATTCACAAGGTTTAAAACCCATGCTTCAGCGTTTTAAGTTCAGAGCCATGGATTAAACACCAATGGTTCAGTAACAAAATGCGAGTTGAAAAATTAACAGTATATATCCTACATTTACAGCTTCATTTTCTTTCAATTTCATACAAAAGTAGTTCTCTGCTGGTAGAGAAGCTTAAAGCCATCACTTTTACAGCAGCTTACGTCCTACTCTTCTCCCACATTCCACCACATTTGTCCCTTTGTGAGATTGGCTCTGTTGAGTATTGAGTTAAATACCATTTGTTTTCTTACGCTGCAGCTGATGGTGACCAAGAAAATGCAGTCCATTTAAATGCTAGTGTTGTGGAGGCTGAATAAAAAAGAAAGAGGAGGAACAACAGAGCAAAGTTAAACTAGGCTGAGGTGGGAGAGAGGGTAAATAATTGCATTAAGACAAGGGAGAAGTACAAATATTCTATCTTCCTTTGGCTCATTGAAACACTGAATAATTGATTGAGTTTTTAGCTAAAGGGTCGCTGATGTAGCTATATTTTCTGGCTAGGCACCATCTTTAACTGCTGTAAAAACATGAATGCAACACTTTCAATTTTTCTGAAAATGAATTAGAAAGGTGGCCCGAGTGGTTAGCACGTCAGCCTCACAGTTCTGGGGTCTTGGGTTTGAATCCAGGTCAGAACTCCTGTGTGGAGTCTGCATGTTCTGTGTGGGTTTTGTTTAGGTACTCTGGTTTCAGAAGAACGGTCGCCTTGCCCATAGGTATGAGTGTTAGCATGAATGTTTGTCCGTCTCCTCATGCCCTGCAATTGGCTGACCACCGAATTAGGGTGTCCCCCACCTCTTGCCCGATGTCAGCTGGGATAGGCTCCAGCACCCCCTACGAGGATTAAGCGGTTCAGAAAATGAATGAATGAATTAGAAAAGTGAGTGTTTATAGACAAATGCAAGACTTGACCAATAAAAGTATTCAAATTGACTGTATATTAGGGAGCACAATCCATCAACCAGTAGGTGAAACTTTTAATTAAATGTATTACTTATTTAAGTGTGCATACCAATAAAAATACGTATAGTCACTAATTAGTAAATAAAAATTAAAGCCCTGGCCCTACTCATGTTTACATACTGGCATCATTCATCATTTGTTTTAAAAAAAATAGTTGGTAGGTTCAGGGTGACTCTTTAAATATATCTGTTTTATGTTACCTATGAAAATACTAACAAAGAAAGTACTATTGCAGTCTTTTTGGGTGACGTCTAAAAAGGTCTTCTGTCTTTCTCTCCAATGGGCCAAGATATTCTTTCCTTCATTCTACGTATCATGCATCCTCGGGTTGCTGGAGCCTATCCTAGCTGATATTGGGCGAAAGGTAGACTACACCCTAGACTGCTTGCCAGTTATCCGTAGAGCACACAGTGAACCACTAAACCATCAGGCGGTTAGTTTTTTTGTATTGTTCCTACAATATGAACGTTTTATATGACATATGTGATCTTTTTAAAAAATGTTATCAAATAAAATTCCCCCGAAAATTCCGTGACCGGACATTTCGTCGACGGACACTTCGTCGCCGGACGCTTCGTCCCCGGACCGTTCGTCGAACGGACGCTTCGTCGCCGGAATGTTCGTCGAACAGACATATCGTTGCCAGACATTTCGTCGACGGACAATTCGTCCCTGGACTCGCGAACGATAGTTTTTGAAATAAAAGGCAATAAATAAAATTATTTTATTAAAAATTTTATTTAAAAGAAGACAAAGGAAATTCACTTATTCTTCGTCGTCTTCCTTCTTTTTTTTGCCTGGTATTCCCATAGGTATCGTGTATACAGACTAGATTTCCAATGCGAGCTAGATGTCGTCGCTTGTCAGCCATTTTAAGAACAGGCCCATTCGCTCCTATTAATAGGGTCAATAGAATTTGTTCTTTGAAAGGACAATAGATTGCTTGATTTAAAATCAAACGCGTGCGTCTATATCAAAGTCAGAGATGCAGTATTTTTGGCATACTTCATAACAAATATCAGCATCCAGTCAGAATCGTAGCCACATCAATTCGCGATTAAAAACCAAACAGTTAATAGTAATTTAGTGGAGTCACTCAGTGCCCCCGAGAACTCGTCTGTTGCAAGATGACTCCCTATTTGTTATGAAGAATCAACGTGACATCTGAGTTGTTATGTCACGTTGATTCTTTTGGGGGTCTTTCCAAACGTGGAGCGCTCAACGTAGGAACCGTTTCGTGCGTAGTGTGTTTAGAGACAAGCACATTTAGTACTTGGACACGCCCAAATGTTAATGTGTTTGTGTTGTCGAGCGAGTTTTTGCTGTTTTATTTTCTTTAATAAAGAATATGTGAATTTCCTTTGTCTTCTTTAATAGTGGTTGAGCTTAGGCAAACTGTTTGGCGACAAAGTGTCCGGCAACGAATTGTCCGTCGACAAAGTGTCCGGTCGACGAACTGTCCGGCGACGAAGCGTCCGTTCAACGAACCGTCCGGGGACGAAGCGTCCGGCGACGAAGTGTCCGTCGACGAAATGTCCGGGTACCGAAAATACGACTAATATTCCAGTGCCATGTGTTTTTTTCCCTTTCAATTTGCATTTGTTGGCTAGTGCAATTTATAGTTCGAAAAAGACATTATCTATGGTAAATCCTGCAAAAAGCAAAACCAATAAGAAAAAACAAAAGTCTTCAATTCTAAAATTATATACAATAAGATAGTACATGCTGTTTTTCTGTGACCTACTGGCAATCAAGTTTGCAGGTTCCAGTTCCTCAATTGTCATTTTTACATGAACTACAACTGGTTATGAAAGGTGGCCAAAGTCACTTTTGGCAATTCTGTAAGTGAGAATTACAACAGCAATGAAGCTGTACCGATCAGTAATCACACCACCTTCCAGTAGAGCAACTTGCAGTGTCAGGATAAATTCTTGTGTGACTAATGACAAATCGTGTTAAATCATAGCATCGTTCTTCCAGACTGTGAGCAGAGGGCAAAAGCGACAAGGATGCATGCTAGCCAAACGGCTTACAAATGAACCAATTTCGTCATACGCTGCTGTGTATGATGACAATAGGCTTTTGATGATTCGATGATGATGATAAAGCCTGTCTGAACAGAACACTTCCGGGACTTTTTTGGGACTAATAATAATGGTGATGAATTATGTGCGTGCTGGTCTTTCAACACTCCATCTGGAAAGGAGGTTGACAGATGGCTCAAGGCATAGTTTATCCTCAATTCTTGTTGTAACCACTCAACAAAACCTCCTCATCATTTATTGTTCTGTGCTGGTCTCTCAGGTCAGTTACTAGTTTAGTAAATCTGCTGAATGCAGCATGGTGCCATGTGGGGTAGTAGATGCTGCATTCAATCCAGCTGTTTTTTTAAACTTTTACATTTTTTGCATTTTTTTTAATTTATTGCAAAATCAATGTAAGGGTGACAGACACCCCCATGAAGGGTGACACATGATGTTGCCTGATAAATTTTTGCACCGCCAACGAGGTGAACTTTCTGTGACATATTTCCGAGCTGACGAAGAAGCAAACACTCTGATTTCTCATGAACTACTCATTCAATCATCTTCCGTACCACCATCCTTGTAAGAGTGGTGGGGGTTTGCCGGGGCCTATCCCAGCTGACTTCAGGTGAAAGGCAAACTAGTAGATCCTAGACTGTTCGCAAGTCAGTTGTAGCGCACACAGAGAGACAAATGACCGTCCACACTCACAATCATACCACCACCAGCGGGAATCAACCTCTACACCAGAAGGCGACTCTTCTTTGCAACCAAATGTATTAATATGAAATAAAATCCTGACAGAATCCAAGTTTTTACTGAACTGTGGTTGCCATTGACAGTTACAGACTGTAAAAAAACAAATAAAAATATCGGTATGCTGCGGATAAATACAAATACATTCTCGTGAGGTCCACCATCGGTGAAGAGGTCCGAGATGTAGCAGCTGGTCTCTTTGACCAGGTTGCCGTGCAGCACGTTACGGCGACCGTTCATCTCCACGAAGCGCTTTCGCTTGGCCACCGGTGCACACGCGCTGCTGTTCACCGCCCGAAGCTCGCATCTTCTGAAGTGCAGAACTGCAAATTCTCGTGTGGTCTAAGACTCCGAGGAATAAAAACATGAACAAGCATTATGAGGGATTTGCGCCGTATATACAGTCGTGAAGCTGGCATGACGATAGGACGTCAACACACTCAGACAGAGACTGATGACAACATGGTCTGAGCCATTGAATTTGGCAATCGTCTTGACAGTGTCAAGACAACAACAACAGTAATATTTGTACAAGAAAAATGCCTCTCGAATCTGACAAAGAGGACTTGGACTATAAAACTCCAATAACCTGTTTTTTAAATTATTTAAATCAAGTGGAGATTAACAATTTTTACTGTGAGCACTGAACTTGAAGTATTTCTAATTGTATTATTGTTTAATTTATAGATTATATATTTAGAAATTAATAAATTACAGTCTTCATATGCCTGTAACTGTGATATTTAACAAATAAATTTGTGTACTTGTATTTTTGTATAGCCACAAAACCATGTAGTATTATATGTAGTAATAATACGGGTGATCCTAATTCGCAGTTTTTCGATAATCGCGGCCATGTCTGGTCTACATTATCCACGAAAAACAAAGGATTAGTGTAAGGACTTCACACATCTTTGATTTACCTCCAATAATGCAAGCACTGGCCTTTTTGCTAACAGTCTGAAAGTTCATATCGAGGTGATGTTCTCAGGAAACAGCAGTGAGCCATAGAAGCAGATCACAAGGGTGACAAGAAAGCCTTTTAACCGAGAAGAATCATGAATTGTTAATCCCCATATGTGATGTGCACATACAAATGTATTCCGATGATTATGATAGCTAAAATAAATTCACTTCACATTGTGACCCTGGAATCTAGTTTAATCTTGATGCATATCATCAACCCAAAGTAATTGGTTTAAAAGATTGTTAAGGGCCGCCTCATAGTGTAGAGGTTCACTCGCATGGGCACAATTTCCGCTGGTGGCGGTATGATTGTGAGTGTAGTCCAGACGTGGGCAAACCGATCCTCGAGGGCCGCTGTGGGTGCAGGTTTTTGTTCCAACCGATCCAACACAAACAGTTCACCCACTGAGGTTTCTGCTGAAACAAGAAGCACCTGACTGCAATCCACTGATTTCACTTCTAGGATACCAGATTGGTGGAAAGGTTTCCTCTTTTAGGTTGGAACGAAAACACGCACCCACTGCGGCCCTTTCTGAAATAGTTTGCCCACCCTGGTGTAGTCTGTCTTTCGCCCGGAGTCAGCATGATCAGGCTTGAGCAACCCCCCTAACCCTTAAGAGGATGCGCGGAATGGAAGATGAATGAATGAAAGAAAAATAAGATTGTTAAGGACTCGTCGAGCTAGATAACATAGCAATGCTTCAATACAACATTTCTTTCCATATCGAGATGGAAGGACCACTTATGAATACTTCTACATACGAAATATTCAGGCTACGAAAAACGTTGATGGGAAACTTTTTTCCAAGATATGAAAGAACATCCATGTTACAAAATCAAACATGCCATGAAACGTAAATACATTTCCTGTATTCTTACTTATCTACTATCCTTACTTATTACCTATCTATTTATGTCTAAAATGCCTTTCCTATTCCTGCATCCTCACCCTCTTGCTACTGTGACAACGAAATTTCCCGAATACGGGATGAATAAAGTTATCCAATCCAATCCAATCTATTCTGTATTTTATTTTAAAATTGTCAGGGTACGGTGTGGGGAATTATTCATTTATAGTTGTTAAGTTGTGTGCCCGAGAAAGTAAATCATGAGTGCCGACTTTCTGTTTTAGGATCAAATTCAAATGATTATAGATGATACATTTCCTGATTTTCCTCTTTTTAAAAACAATCACTGCAATTTTTTCATCCATTTTTTTTGTATTTTTAGTTCAAAAAGCATTTTGTAAAATCTAAAAATAAATATACAAATATTTTCCGTTTTCCAATTTAAAAAAGATTTTGTTTCCATTTGAAATAAAAAACATGATTAAAAGATATTTTCCAATACTAAGAAAAAAAAAGCTCAAATAAACATTGCTTTAGATCTATAAAAATGGACAATACAGGGCTTTTGATCCAGTTCTTTTAATCCAATTTAAAAAAAAATCTAGATAGTAGATCTTGGAGCAAAAAAAGTTGGAACATCCCTGTCTTTGCTTTTTCTATTAATAAATCATTTATTTTCTTTCTTTTTGATAAATGCACATTTGCATACATGTTTCATACAAAATTGATATCATTTTTAAAGGGGGGTTAGTATTAAAGTTCGTGGAATCAATTGTGATAATGCAATGTAAAATATGCTTCTTAGAGGTGCCACTGCCTATACATTTTTCTTTCCTGAGTGACAAATCTAAGCAATTATCTAGTCATACCATTATCACTGATTGCTGAAGTAAATTGTTGTTATACTGTAACTATTATTAGCCTGCATGCAGTATATGAATTGAAAAAACTCTCAGTGAAAATGTCAGCATCTCCACATATTGACCTGTCTCAAAAAAAACATTGGCCACGAATGACATTTAAACAAAGAAATTCTATTGATTGAGATTTCTGTATAAAACACCTGATGCACATTTCATTAAAAAAAAGAAAAAAAGAAAAATGGCTCCCTAGTCTGATGCATGGGCAGCCCAGTGGGGCGAGTGGTTAGTGTGTCGGCCTCACATCTCTGGGGTCCTGGGTTCAAATCCAGGTCTCTTCCGCCTGTGTGAAGTTTGTGTGGGCCTGCATGGGTTTCTTCCGGGTACTCTGGTTTCCTCACACATTCCAAAATCATTCATGGTAGGCAGATTACACACTCTAAATTGCCCCTAGGTATGAGTATTAGTGTGCATGGTTGTCCGTCTCCTTGTTCTCTGCGATCGGCTGGCCACCGATCCAGAGTGACCCTGCCTCTGGCTTGGAATCAGCTGGGATAGGCTTCAGCACCCCCCATGACCCTAATGAGGATAAAGCGGTTCAGAAAATGAGATGAGACGAGATGAGTCTGATGCATGGACTAGCAAGTGGCAGTCATGTTTGTATGGTGGAGGTTAGTTTTTTTATGGTCCACGCTGTCCTCGCACCAGGAGCCCAAAGCAATTTTTTATGTTTTTATTTTCAAACAAAGTCTCATTTGCACTCCATCCTTTTTGTCCCAGTGCATATCACATGTCTCTCCCCTAAACTATCCCAAATGACATTCATGCAATTTGGATTTGTCGTTTTTCCAGTCTCTGATCAATACGGGGAAAAAGACCATTAATTATGGTAAATATATTTCATCTATATTTAATCAGAACTTCTTGACTGCGGTCGACATGAGAGATGAGCTCATCTAGGCACTCATTAAGAGGTAGACTGCCCATTTCCACAATGGTAAAAAGGAGGACACTTTTCTTTAGCGAAGAAAGAAAGTTGCACCATACATATCAAATGGACTTCCAGCATCAATGCTGTAAGGCTCTTTACGTGGTTCAAGATACGCCGTTCCTCATAAAACGATTTGTGAATGATATTGTATCATTATTTTGTCGGCGTATAACTAGAATGGTTATTTTTTAATTGTAAGGTAATTTCATCCATTCATTCATTTACAGAACCGCTTTGTCCTCACTAGGGTCGTGGGAGGGGCTGGAGCCTATCCCAGCTGCCTTCAGGCACGGGGCGGCTACACCCTGAATTGGTGGCCACAAGGAGACAAACAACCATTCACGCTCACACGCATAACTAGGGCCAATTTAGAGTATCCAATCAGCCGAAAACCACACAGGGGAGAATACAAACTCCACACAGATGGACTGACCTGGATTTGAACCCAGGACCCCAGAGCTGTGAGGCTGACATGGCAACCACTCAACACACCGGGTCGCACAACCCACAACAATTCCACCAAACTCCAATTTGCTATTGTTAACAGTCACGTTGACAAATAACAATAAAGAATCTGTGACACTGATGCCTAGAATTTGACAGCATGTCAAATATTGAAAATATCACAAATAATCAGTGGTGGACCATCAGGGCCTCCAAGGCCTTCTCTGCTGCATAAAAAATATCTGAATCAGAGACCGATGTTAATTATGTTTTGCCAATGAATACTTATTAAATAATTCCAAATTTTCTGTCACCTTCATTTCATTGCTTTTCCCCTGGTTGTGCTGCTTCCAGATGTGTGTTTTCATATTTAAGCATCAAACCAATCACATTTCAGCCATTATTTGTTGCCAGGGTCAGGAATCTGCCTTGAAGCCTTCACAATCAGTTCTGCAGGCTCTGCTGCATAAAACAAGCATCAATAAAACTGTTGCTTTAACCCAGGGGTCCCCAAACTTTTTCCTGTGAGGGCCACATAACTTTTCCCTTCTCTGATGGGGGGCCGGTGTCAGTTTGTAACAAAAAAAGTGTGACGATCGTAGGGGAGCTTAATTTTTTTTTATTGTTTTCCAGAAAGCCACACATAACCAAATAACCCTTTCCAGGTTCTTTACAGAAAAAAAGTCAGGAAACATATAATAACACTATTAATGAAATAAATAATAACTAAATAACCCTCTCTGAGTTCTTCACAGAAAAAACAGGAAATAAATAACACTATTTATGAAATAAATAATAACTAAATAACTCTCTCTGGGTTCTTCATGGAAAAAAAAGCCATGGAACATTAACTTTCTGTTGTGCCATGCACAATCTTCTCCCTTTGCTCTGAAGTTTATGCACGACACCACAACCGTCATTACAGAATCCCACGTCAACATTTTGCAGCACAGTGCTTGCTGGTGAATTTGGCAGTGGACTCGTAGCGGGGCGGTGAGACCCCTTTTTTCCAACTCCCGGTTCATGCGTCCCATTATTAGACCGCGAGTTTCGGCCACCATGCTAGGAGCCCCGTCAGTCGTGATGCTAGCTAGCTTTGACCAGTCCAGGTCCAACTTCTCCATGGTTTGGCACACTTTGTCAAAAATATCCTCTCCCGTTGTAGTCCCTTTGAGACTTTGGAGGGCTGCCACATCCTCGCAAATCTCAAAGTTTGCGCTAACTCCACGAATCAAAATGAGCAGTTGCGCTGTGTCTTGCACGTCCGTGCTTTCATCCAGTGCTAATGAAAAAAAGTCAAATTATTTCGTCTTCTGCTGCAGCTGGGCATATACATTACTCCCGATTTCTTCAACGCGTCTGGTCATTGTACTCACCGACAGACTTACGGCATTAAATGCATCTTTCTTCTCGGGACACACCTCCTCCGCGACAGTATCCATACATTTCTTAACAAACGCTCCGTCAGTGAAAGGCTTACCGCTGCTTGCTATCAATTTAGCAACCCAAAAGCTGGCCCGAACGGATGCCTGGTTCTGCTGAGATAGTAGTCAACTTTTTCGCTTTGAGAGTTTGTCTGCTCGTATTTGGCCTTGCAATCTATCGTACTTGTCTTTGTGACGGGATTCATAGTGTCGGCAAAGATTGTATTCTTTGAATACCGCCACCGTCTCTTGACAAATGAGACAAACAGCCTTTTCTTTGCATTGAACAAAAAAATAATCGTTTGTCCACTCCAGCTTAAATACCCTGCATTCTGAATCAATTTTTCTCTCACCTAACTTTTTCGCCATTATTCCGTTCTCAAACAGGTTGCAGTTTTAATATGCTTGAATAGTCCGCGATGGTCCCAGGGCTCCGCCCTCACCTGCGATCGTCCAGATGTCTCGGTAACACTGCTCGTGCATGCAACGGTGGACGTGCCCGCATGCATCAAAGGGAAACACTCTCCCCGCGCGTGTCACCAAAGAAGCAATGCGAAGCCCCGCTTCACTGGGATGATTTGTGGGCTCAGCAGGGGTGCAATGAACCAAACACAAGATTAAAACGTCCCAGTCTTCAAGGCCAAATAGGAAAAAAAATCCGATAGCGTCTCTGGTATTGTTGAGAGGGCCGGTCCAAATGTGCCGGCGGGCCGCATCCCCAAAAAAAAAAAAATTAAAAAAAAAAAAAAAAATAAATAAATAAATAAAAAATAAAATCCGATAGCGTCTCTGGTATTGTTCAGAGGGCCGGTCCAAATGTGCCGGCGGGCCGTATCCGGCCCGCGGGCCGTAGTTTGGTGACCCCTGCTTTAACCAATCAGATTTCGAGTTGGCGACACCAAGGCCTTCTCACAGGCATCATCATACGTCATCGCTTTCACCAACTATGATTGGCTAGTGATAGAGCGGACTAGCCAGAGCTACCAAACTATATCTAGAGCGAGCTGCACAAGCAAATATATTGTTGTGTTGATTTAATAGCGGCTTTGTCAACCCGCAATCGCTGAAGGAGGAGAAGAAATTGATTGTTTGCAGATTTACTGTCAAAGCCATTTTCACGACAGACTTTTCAAGAAAAGCTGGACAAAATTAAGAAAGTTCGGACAAATCCGAAGCAAGCAAGCCTGTCACAACCGGGAACGAACATTTTCAGCACTAAATCGAATAAAAACTTATGCCAGACATACGACAGGTCAGGCTTGACTTTCCGCATTAGCTTTGATGGCGATAGAAAAGAAGGAGGAAAGAAAGGAGGATGGATTTTGTGACAGATAAAAAGCATTTTTGGTGAGACAATACAGCTATATTCCTAAACAATATTTAAATTGTATGATGCTTTTTAATGTGTCGCAGCCGTAGCTGCAGTAAAGTTTTTATAGCCATGAAATAGTTTTTTAGGGTTGGATTGATTTAGACGTAGCACTGAAGGCGTCGGTTTGAAATTCACGGCCCGCCACTGCAAATCATAATAGAATATTTGGCATGTTTACAATTTCTGCAGCTGCTTTTCATACAGCTAGCGCTTGTAAAACACAATCGGAAGCTACATACATGAAGTTCAAGCTCTAGTTAGAGACAAATATTGCTTTTGTGTATTTGTACAGTTTCAAGTGTCTCAATCAAAATGATGACATGAATTTGCAACTGCAAAGTAGTTTGTCAAAAATCTAACAGCTACCAAAGTTTCTATTCTTTTTTTAAATTTGAAGCAGTAGGGTCTGTCAAAAAGCAGCATACAGTGCTGCCTAGAAATAGGAGTGACCCATTTTTGCCCCCTCTCCTTGGACCTCATTCACCGCCAGTATCTCCCCATGTTTTACTGAGACTATAAAATTAACCATCTACATCAGTTTCAGTGATTTTATATTTCCAGTAAAATATGTATCTTGCATGCAGTTAGCCCTTCATAATGTGTATTCCAGGAGAGAATGTTGGTTTTACTTGACACACAAGAATTTGGGGGGGACGCTCATCCATTTTATCTCTTTGACCTTCTATTTGAATGAGAATATCAGCGCTAACTCTAAACACTTTACAAGAATACAATATTAAAAAGGCAATAGTCTGTTAAACAACATAAAATCCAATATAGTTTTATGTGTAAACGACGCAATTTAGGCTTCATCAACAGAGGTTTCATGACATGACAATAAAAAAAGAAAAAGAGAAAAAAGGGAGGTAAACATTTTTTGCGTGTTGATACAAAAAAGAGTTTCCTAACTGCTTTCACCAGGCATGAATATATGTTTGTTTTTTTTACATATTACATATTAGACATTTTTACCGATAATTGGTAGCAACCCATGGTGAAAAGCCGCTTGAAAAGATATATCCAGAAAAGATAAAACTTGCACTATCAGATTGGTTTGAATGTGATGCATATTAAATTGTAAATCAACTGTATTTCATTATGGTCATCACCACTTCATTGCACAGATAAGCAAGTCACTTTTTTTGGAAAGGTCATTCCTGCTGTTTCAATTCCTGCTTTTCTGATTTAACTGAGAAGAACGAAAGTGAATATAAATGCAAATTTTTTTGAAGGGCTCGGGGGGTAAACAGGGAGTACATTTCAGATGTTTTGAGGACCCATTTGTTCCTCTTTAATTACTTACAGTAATTCATGACTTTACTTAGACAATCTAGACATTACTTGTTTTAATTGAATTCATTCATCCATCAACTAATTTCTTTTAATTATCTTATCCGTAGCTGTCAAGTCAACTAAGCGGAAGATAGGCCTGCCCCCCTCCAGACCAACAGTTGCCTATTTTGACTGACCAGGGGAAAACGGAGGGCAAAGACATGCAGTAATTACCATAAATTGCAGGACAAATTGGGAGAGTGATCATTTTTATACTTCAATGCCTGCATCCGAGCCAGGTGAATGTTAAATTTGCATCCACAGCCTCCTTTTGCAAAACGACATTCACACCCATTAGATGGTCTGCTCTGTCACCTAGTGGCAACATCATGAAATGCATTAGTCACCATGTTTTCTGTCTGACATTTTGGACAATTCTCTGCTTTATCCTCATTAGGGTCGCGGGGGTGCTTGAACCCAAGACCCCGGAGCTGTGAGGCCGACACGCTAACCACTTGCTCCACCGGGCTGCCCCTGAAACACACATTTAAAATAAATATATAATATCTCCTCTCATTTTCTGAACTGCTTTATCCTCACTAGTGTCACGGGGGGTGCTGGAGCCTATCCCAGCTGACTTCCGGCCAGAGGCAGGGGACACCCTGAACTGGTGGCCAGCCGATCGTAGGTCACAAGGAGATGGACAACCATTATTTTACTTAGAAGCAAATAAGTCCGAGTCTTTTTCCCCAGCACACATAGTTTATTAAGATATATTTTAGTTAAGACCGGTGGATTGAGTGGTTAGCGCGTCGGCCTCGCAGCGCCGGGGTCCTAATCCAGGTCGGTCCACCTGTCTGGAATTTGCATGTTCTCCCCGGGCCTGCGTGGGTTTTCTCCAGGTACTCCGTTTTTTTCCAACATTCCAAAGACATGTGTGGTAATTTGGTTTAACACTCTAAATTGCCCCTAAGTATGAATGTGAGCATGAATGGTTGTCCTTCTACTTGTGCCCTGCAATTGGCTGGCCACCGATTCAGGGCATCCCTCACCTGGTGCCCGTAGATAGCTGGGATAGGCTCCAGCACCCTCTGCGACCCTCGTAAGGACAAGCGTGTCACAAAATGAATGAATGAACGTCGTTATTATGCTTTGACCTTTACCCCTGTGATGTCATCCACTTCTTTTTTACTTTTTTATTTTATTTTTTTAATACAAGAACCAGCTAGGGGGCGGCCTGGTGGTGCGAGTGGCTAGCGTGTCGGCCTCATAGCTCTGGGGTCCTGGTTCAAATCCAGGTCATACAACTGTGTGGAGTTTGCATGTTCTCCCTGGGCCTGCGCGGGCTTTCTCCGGGTACGCCGGTTTCCTCCCAAATTCCAAAGAATTGCATGGTAGGGTGATTGGACACTCTAAACTGCCCCTACGTACA
Source organism: Stigmatopora argus (assembly GCF_051989625.1). Classification (NCBI taxonomy): domain Eukaryota; kingdom Metazoa; phylum Chordata; class Actinopteri; order Syngnathiformes; family Syngnathidae; genus Stigmatopora; species Stigmatopora argus. The sequence continues at coordinate 11,770,486 of NC_135402.1, forward strand.
GGTGTGAGCGTGAATGGTTGTCTGTCTCCTTGTGCTCTGCGATCGGCTGGCCACCGTCTCTGGCCAAGAGTCAGATGGGATAGGCTCCAGCACCCCTCGCGACCCTGATGAGGATAAAGCGGTTGAGAAAATGAGTTGAGATGAGACAAGAACCAGTTTAGAATAACCCGCCTTTTAATTTACCTCTGTTGAGTGACGTAGGCAGTATGAGTGTTCAATATGCTTCGCGGAAGATCGCCATCTAGTGTACAGTTACCATAGTACGTCTTTGGCCCATTGTCCATGCAAAGTAGTTGACGGAAGGAAGCCAATTTCTTTGTTTGCCTTTTGTCGCGGCCGCGGGCTCACGTGACTCGCCTGTGTGCAGGTGTGCCCAACTTGGCTTGTAACAGCACTTGTCGACGTCGTGGTCCACACAATAAAACTGACTCCGGGTTCTAAAGACTGTCAACTCTGGATTAAAAAAAAGAGTCCCAAAAAAGAAGAACATTTTCGCATCTAGCGTCCCTGCCAGCTGGAACAGGTGGCCTTTTAGACGGATTTATTTGCTATTTTCAGCAACAACAAAGGCTGCTTTTTTGACATTATGGCAAATGCACCCAACGGTGAAGTCATCATGGAGGAGTTTTTCCAAGCGGTAAGTCTCCAGCTGAGCAAGTTTTTGTCTTATTTTGCCTCCGGCTGGCCTGACAACTTCTGGTTGATTACAGGTAGGCGAACTAAAGACCCTCATACAAAAGATGTCTTGTCAAGTAGAAGAAATGGAGAAAAAACAAACTAGTATTCTTGCTTCCTCAAACCCCGACAAAAGTAAGGGGTCATTTTGTGTTTGTCACCACAATTTTGCTACATCTCAATTATTTAACATTCAAATTCAAAGACTCATAGCTAGTTGCTTGCAATATGATTCACTTTTTATAGTCCTACGAGTCAGGCACACATCCAACAAAGTGTAATTGAAGCAACCTGCACTGTATAATAATAATAATTTAATTGTGCTTTTCTCAGAATGCAGAGATGAGCTGGAGCTGTTGAACAACAAAATCCAGATTGATGCAAATGTGTTCCAAGCAATGTTAAAAAGTGGGTGCATGTTTTGGTTTATGGAGAAAAATACCTCTTTAAAATACAGTCGTGCCTCTATTTGCATCATTAATTCCTTCGAGGAGTGCTTCCGTAAGTTAGATTTTTTTGTATATAGAGACGCATTTGAAAAAAGGTAATTTGTTCCACCCATCTATGGTTCCCAATACAGACGCTCCCCTACTTACGAGCATTCAACTTACGAACAACGGTACATACGAACATGTCTGCAAATTGCGTTTAAGTCCAAAAATGTTCGCAAGTCCAATTTTGTATTTCGCGCCTTTTTCGGAGTAGTACTTCTTTCCGCCGCTAATACCGACACCTGGCGCTGTGAGAGCTCAGCTCACCCAGCATCTACCTTCTTCGTTGCAATGCGGAAGTGCGTGAATGTATCTCCAGTGTGCAAAGAACCTTTTTCATTTGTATCATTAAATATCTCATGCATCCAATATTGAATATGGTTGGTAAAAAGCTAAAGGCTTCGATTGAGGGAGTTGCAAGGAAGAGGCAAGCCATTTCATTTGAAACGAGTGGCCATAATAACGAAGCTTGATGCGCGTGAGAGTGGTGAGCGTTTCACGGGCATTGAATCGTTCGACCGTCAGTACCATTTATAAACAGAAAGATCGAGCAGCAGGACCCAAATATTGAACGTTGCACAAAGTTTGCAAATCAATTGAATGATGCCATACAGTGCTACCGCATCATTTATGATGAAAAAAAGAAGAAAACTGCAATCGTCATTAGGTCGCTTCTTTTGGCCAGTTTCTAATACATAAATCTCTCTCTCTCTCTCTCTCTCTCTCTCTCTCTCTCTCTCTCTCTCTCTCTCTCTCTCTCTCTCTCTCTCTACAGTACTGTACATATTCTCTCCATTTTATTAATTTTTTTTTTTCAGTACAAACCAATGCGTGTTACTTATACAAGCCTTAACCATACAAATGCACTTATATAAACCTTCAATATACTTATATCGGCCTTAAACATAAATTATAATACAAAATATAGCACTGAATCAACTTACAAACAAATTCAATTTATGAACAATCGCTCGGAACCAATTGCGTTCGTAAGTAGGGGAGCGTCTGTACTACCTAACAGTGGCGGGCCGTCAGGGCCTTCAAGGCCTTCTCTGCAGGCCTAAGAAATATCTGAATCATATATTATATTTTGTCCATCAATACTTATTATTCCAAATGGTCTGTTAGCTTCCTTTCATTGCTTTTCCCCCTGGTTGCACTGCTTCCAGATGTGTTTTCATATTGAAGTATTTAGCCATTATTTGTTGCCAGGATCAGAAATCTGCCTCAAAGCCTTCACAATCAGTTCTGTGGGCTCTGCTGCATTAAACAAGACAGTTGCTTTTAACCAATCAGATTTCGAGGTTACTATTGATGATTTTTTTATGTGTAGCAAATTTAGCTGCTGTAGAGGTTTCATAGCCATAAAATAGTTTTTGAGGGTTGGATTGATTCCGATAGCAAAAGGCGCTACCCCAAAATGCACAGACCGCCACTGCTGCCCAAGAAACCCTTTAAAAATAATAAAAGTGTACCAATGAATAAAGTGTATGAAGCACAAAAAAATGAAAATATTCAAGCCATTAAAATTAATAAGACATTTTCCATTGGGGTGGATGGGCGCGTACGTTGTTGAGTGGAGGAGGAGGCACACGTTTGGCAGCTGAGTAAACGCGTACATAAACACACGGCTTAAAATTATGTTATGTTTGATGAAATATCAATCCAACGACCATTGTCTTCGGACAGCGGGGTGATAGCAACATTCGTGAACACTTTGATAACAACACGAATCTTTTCACTCACACCATAACTTTCTTTAGCCCATAATGACCTGCATTAACTCTGCAAGAAACGAGGGTCAAAGTTACACAAATCAGGAACTCACCGCCGTAGCGGCTCTGTGATGGTCCTAGAAAAAAGTGCCTGCAACGGTCGCGCTCATACTCTGCTGGTGGCTGCTACCCTGCTAATAGCCAATGGCAGAGCAACTATATCTCCAATTTAAAAAAAAAATGCCCTCACTGGAAGACATTGCCAGCCCTCGTTACCTCAGCAGAGCCAGGGACATCATCGGGGACCCATACCACCCTGGTCACAATCTGTTCCAGCTGCTGCCCTCTGGCAGACGCTATAGGTCCCACAAAGTACGGACAAATAGGCTTACGGACAGTTTTCCCCACATCCATCAGGACTCTAAACTTGCGGTAACGCAACACACAATTCCTTCTGTGTAATAACTTCGGGGTGAGGTAATATGAAAAGACGTTTGGGCGGTGATCTGCCTCCTACTGGCTGACTGAATGTAAGTGAAAGACATTGAGAGGTAAGGGGGGGGTGATGCGATGTATCTATAACGGCAGAATGCCAAATTGCGAGTCCGAAATGATCACTTATTTGGGTCTTTTGCCGAGAAAACGCACCTTATGGAGAAGCACTACCAATTTCGTCATACCGCAGTTTCTGGGTGTGATGACAATTAGGCTTTTGTTGTTGATGATGACAGGGCCTATATCCGATTATTAAGATAAAATACAGGATGCTATAAGAGGTGGTTTGAGTTTTTTAGATGTCCTGTTTTGTAACTTGGAATTTCTTTCATATGTAGAAACTACATTTTCCTATTGAGGCTTTTTGTAACCTAAATATTTCATACTTGCGTAAGTAGAGGTACCACTGTATATATTTATGTTACCGTACACATACCTACACATACATCCAATTATGTTCATATAACATTTTTACAACAAGCTAGATGTTTATTTTTAAATATTTTATAGCTGTTCCCAAAAACTTAAATTTTAAGCAAATACGGCTCCTTATCTTATATCGACAAGACCACCACCCCAGCAGCTCCTGTACAGCAGTTTTATTTTCCTCCATGACTAACACACACCGGAGTGGGTTTTGACATGACTCAGTGGAACTAGGCCCATTCAAGTAAATAAAAAGAAAATTGTTATTTCCTTAGTTGATTAAAAAGGAAGACAGATTAGATTAGATTAGATAACTTTATTCATCCAGTATTCAGGAAATGTCATTGTCACAGTAACAGGAGGGTGAGAATACAGACACAGGAACACGGGAAAATACATTTTAGACATCAATAAGTTAATAAATAAATAAGCGTGTTGCTGAGAAGAAAAAAATCATGGAGGCGTCAAGTTATAGTTTCATAAGTAGCAAATCTGATCTTTTGGAATTTAACTTTAGAAAGAGAACATTTAAATAATATCCTAATATTTAGATGTATCTGAAGATCACTGAACTCCCATATAAAAGACATCATTTTGGTTAGTATTCTAGATTGCAGTATGGCTTTTAGAGTTTACATTAAGTTATATTGTCGCTGTTTTGGGATTAAATGCATTATTGTTCACAATTATGTGAACAGTGTTTTGCACCCCTTCATATTCTTGCATTGGTTTTTAAATTGACCATTAATTTGTTTAACAAACACAGTAGCAAAACAAAGAAACTGAGTCCTGTGACAAATCACCAGAGTCACACTACTAAACTATACAAACATTTCTCCCTGCCCATCATCTCTTTTTCATCATTTCTCATTATTAAAACATCTACTTTGTATGTTTTTCACTAGAATTGCGGGATGGTTTCACTGTGGATTGTGGCGATGGTACCTCAGTGATGCAACGTATAAAGAAAAATCAGGTGTGTAGTCTTTTTAATTGTGTATTTTAGAGATGTCCCAGATTCTCCATCATTATCATCATCATGTCAGAAATCGGGCCTAATCACATCATTGTCATAGGATCAGAATTGGATAAAAAAAATCAGGTGTATTTATTTTTAAGTATTAACTCATTGGCTGCCATTGTCAACAATTGACATCCAATTCGTTTTGAGTGGTGGCATCATTCGATCGCGACAGGTGCCTCAGTCAAACTCAATTGGACGTCTATGGCCATCTATGGCAGTGAAACAATGCCAGCCTTTACAATTGGAATTGATTTGATTTCTACAACTGCTTATGACAGTGAAAGAGTGAAGGGCTACAGACAAAAAAATAATCCTGAGGTAAAAAATAGATATACAATACAGTATTGTACTGTATTTTTACAGCAGTGAAACAAACTGCAAAACAAAGAGCATAAAAGTGAAGAAAATTAAGATTAAAAAGACTACTATTTTCCATACAAGTTTATTTTCATTCATTTGATTTACCGCTTATCCTCACAAGGGCTGCGGGGCGTGCTGGAGCCTATCCCAGCTGAATTCAGGGACCACTTTAATGTTGGATAGGTTTGTTCAAATTGGGGAAAGAATTTGGATCAGCTTTTCTTTTTCATCAAGGTATTTTTTCCTCCTTAATACGTTTCGGAGACATCTGATTGGGACTGGCAGATCCGAAAAATTCAAGTCACTCGGACTCAACTCGTGTACAAAAATATGGGATCAGGACATCCCTAGTATATTTATGAAACTGTTGAACAAAGAAGAACAATTTAGTACATGCAACAGGAGACAACGCCCATTCATAGTCAACACATCCCGATAATATCTTGAATTTGATTTCTGTTGTCCCCCGTGCCAGCACACACACCTGACGCGCTGCTTTTCTGAGCTCATGATAAGCCACTACAATACACAAGTAGCCTTCAGAGAGAAATGCAAAGCCCGCATTCAGAGACAGCTGCAGATTGGTAAGTCTGAGACATTTCTCTCTTATTTCTAGTTGTCTTTCCATGCATATTTGAAAGGGGAAAAATGGATGAACATACATTTCAGGGTTTTATGGTACCCCTTAGAGGTGAGATCCTTAGCCCCAGCCCGAACCCGGCCCAACCCCACCCATCGGGCCTAAAATGTCAATCATTACTTCGGGTTCGGCTAAGGTCAGGCCGGGCTTCTCTCTCGCTGAAAAAGAAAATGTATACTAAAACGATGTGTGATCTCTCGCTGACTTTAAAAATAAATAAATATATGCTTATAAAAATGTATACTGAAACGATGTGTGGATACTAAACTAAGGAATAATTGTTATAAAAAATATTTTGGATAAAACAGAGAAGGCGCTGTAATGTAATTGCAATTGGAGGCGGAGCCGCAGAGCCAGAGCATGCTCTGCGCACGTCACGTGAGCGCCGCCTTCTTAATAATCTTCCCCTCTGCAATATGGAGAAGCAAGAAGCTAAGGATAAACTAAAGACAGGAGAACTGAAAAGACAAACACGCCACTGTAAGAGTGAGTTGTGGAAAAGCTTCAAATGGATTTTTGAATATGCGACAGAAACTTGCGTTGGCTTCGCTGGATGTAGTCAATGTGGAGCTTTGCTCTCTTACGAGAGCAAAAAGACTGGCACCTCAACGCTCAGCAGGCATTTAAACATTTGAAATCGTGAAACATCTATATTATCATATAAAAGATGTAAATGTTTATACAGTCTTGTTTGACTTACCGTATTTTTTGGAGTATAAATGTTTTTCATAGTTTGGCCGGGGCTGCGACTTAACCTCAGGTGCGACTTGTGTGAAATTATTAACACTATTATATCATTATTACATACCTGTCAACCTAAGACTACATCAATCTGTATGATTGGCTAGAATGGCTAAAAAAATCCATATATGGACTTTAGTATCTTTATGACTTATGTGAATCAGCACCAACAAGACGGACCACGACCACGATCTCGATTGCACGGATAGTACCTTCGCCCTGGACACCCCTACGGAACCCTTTATCACAGACCTCCTCACTAGGACTAAAGACTCACCTACGCTGCTCACCTAGTACCTTCGCCCATCTCTGGAAAGCTCTCAATAAACAGACAATCACTCACACAGATTGTGCTTTTGCCTGCTTTGGGGTCCTCCGTCCATGATCGTAAGAACAACATTCACATTCACTTGGACGGTCCAAGCACATCGCAACATCCAGCACAGGACCTGAAGTCCCGTTGAGTTTATAAAAGCTTCTTTTAGTTTGGCAAATTCCCCACTTCCAAACGTCACTTGGACCAAGTGCATCCAAACGTCACCTCCTGTAATTTCAACAATGCCGCTAATTTATAAAAAAAACAACTGACATGGGCTGAACAAAAATGGCACCGAAAAGAAAATCGTATTCTGCAGATTATAAGATGCAAATAGTAAAATATGTAGCCGGAAAATGGCAATCAAGCAGCAGAAAGGAAGTTTGGATACTCCAGCCACTTGATATCTCCGTAAATAGGAGCTTAAAGGCAGTCTTGCGTGACCTGTGGGAGCAGTGGATGATGGAGGAAGAGCACAGCTTCCCGGCAACCGAGAGAATGCGCCATGCAACTTTCCTGGAAGTCATTGAATGGATCGACAAAGCATGGGCGTCAGTGGCAACCATAACCATCCTGTCGGGATTCAGAAAGGCTGGAATAATTGGAACTGCGACTGACGATGAGTCTGACGTAAGCAACGTAGAAGAGGAAGCGGCGCATCGTCTACCTCCCGAGTTGGGGGATTTGTTTAAAAGTGACACAGAGGATGAAGATTTCGTTGGATTTAATGATTTGGAGTGAAACTTATATTTTGGTAAACTTGTTAGCATGTTCCTTATGATATAGTTATTTAAATGACTCTTAATATTTTACATTGTGACAGACATTTACCAGGTACGTTATTCTTGTTGTTGTTCTCTATTTTATTTTAATTTTAAATAGCCTTTCACGATGACGTACGTTTTTGGAGTTGGATTTCATTAAATACATTTCCCCCCAAAATGCGACTTGTACTCCAGTGTGACTTATGTTTTTTTCTTCTTAATTATGATTTTTTTTTGGCTGGTTCGACTTACACTCCGAAAAATACGGTAGATTTTGTTACAAAAGACAGGCTTTAATCTGTTATCATAAATCACCCCTCCTCCCGACTCGGGAGTCTCGACTCCTCACAAATAAAATATGAAATTTCGGTTTTGCTTCGGGTTTGGTCCTGCAATCAAGCTAATTCTGCGGGCTCAGGTCAGATTTTTTTTGGCCTGATCTTACCTCTAGTACCCCTGTAAACAACCTGGCTTCAATTTGATCAAAGGTAAAATTTTAAGATCTTTGCCAATATAAATGAATTTGTATTGTTATTATTGTCCTTGACATATTCACTATTGATAATTTATTTCTTTTTTGGGGGTCCTGATGTACGTTTTTTCCTGAAAATCTTACTTTTTCCTGTTTGAGTACTCTAGCCAAAGTCCATTCAATTTAGATGCCTTGCTTTGGCGCCATCTTCTGGACTACCTCTGCATTTGCTGTTTTATTTTGCTAGGAAAAAACAATCATGAATGTTGTTAACCATTTTTAGGCCATTCATTTAACTCATTGGCTGCCACTGATGGTACTTAATGTGCAATCCATTATTAATTTGAGTGCTGGCATTGGCGGTGATTGTTCATGCCCAGCTCTCCTAGCCGTTTAGCACTGTCGGGGCATTGAAACATGACATGTTGCAAATGGCAGGCTCTGAGTAAAATACTATAAAATTAATTTTAAAAAATACATAAAAAAGAATCTAAACTAAAGTGTTACTGTGGGCCAGAATATATTTATTTTAATTTTGTATTTGTTCAAATTTGATTATTTCAGTTGAGACTTTTGGCACGGCAACACTCGTAACATAACATAAACAAATTTAAATTAACTTGTATGTATTACGATGCAGACTAACTCAAAATTAAGTTTAATCTAACCTTACACTAAACTTAATTCTAATTTTGTTTTACATTTTTATACCTTTCTTCTCCCGGCCAGATTGGCTCTGTTTGCCCCGCCTCCACCCTGAGTTTCAGATGCAACCTATCGATGGTAGTTTGCTTTTGTATTCCCTTCAAAATATACCAAAAATTATGCACACAAATGTCCTCACAATAGGATAACGCACGGCCACTTGCCAACGAGTAGTATATATAATTCTCGTATTAACGATCGCCTCGCCATTCGCAATGACTAACGGTGGGGAAAACACTGAAAAAATGCAACGCTCCGCCCAGTGCTCGGAGACACATTACACGAGGGAATCTGCTCGTAGATCAAAATTTGTCTCGTATCTCAAGATAAATATTTGCCCGAAATTTTACTCATATCTCAAATTTCTCGTATGATCGTGCCACTCATATATTGAGGTACACTGTACTTTATGTCAAATTTGATTAGTTTTCTCCAAATTGATGTAAAAAAATCACCATCATTGCCTTAAAATGTAGTATCGGGATTAATCATAATTAATTAATTGTGCTACAAATCATATCGCCAAATATGAAGCAATACACATCCCTTTAAGACTGGGGTCTACATGACCTCAAATGTAATGTCTTCACTGTTTTTTTTAACTTCCAAAATTAGAACCCATTTACATGAAGGGAAAACCATAAAACTTTCCCCAAGTCCATATCATTGAGACATTAGTCATTTTGTTGGGCTGAAAATGCCAAAAATCAGCACAGAAATTTTGACCATGCCCCTCCCTGTTATTGCGATCTAAACAATTGACAATAAAAAAGTAAGTTTTGGTTTTGTCTGTCTCCATGGAGACGTAAAAATGACTGACCTTCATACCAAAAAAATCTACCTAGTTAAATGGAAACCGATCCAAATTGCAACATTTTGTTCAAACAAGATTTTACCAAAAGTAGTGGAATTTTTTTTATTAATATTTATTATTTAATTAATTATTTCCCATCTTGAGTTTTCAATTTCCATCTCAATGCAGTCTCCGTCACTTGCCCAATACATTCTTCCCTCGATTATCGTGACTTCACTTATCGGAAATTCACTTCTTTGCGATTTTTTCTGCTATTAATTATTTTTTTTTTTAAAATAAGTTCATAAAAATGTGAAAATCCATGCTGAAACTCGCAAGCAGAAGCCACTCCCCTGTCTTCCGCTTGCTACTAGGACTCAGCACTGAAGAAAAAAAAGGTACTTATAATAGGGGTGATCCTACTTTGCGATTTTTCGATTATCGCGGACATGTCGGGTCTACGTTAACCGCGATATTCGAGGGATTACTGTACTGTGATCCACTTCGCAGCTTCAACATTCGCGGCTTCAGTACATCGTGTTTTTTTTTATCTTAACCATAAAAAGAAAGTTCCTTAAAATATCAAAAGTCAGACTGGAACTCGCAAGTGGAAGACATTCACACTTGTGTTTGTGTACTTGTATTTCTGTATAGGTACGAAAACATATTGTATAGTAGGAATAATAGGGGTGATCCTACTTTGCGGTTTTTCGATTATCGTGGCCATGTCTGGTCTACATTATCCGCGATATTCGAGGGATTACTGTGAAGGGTTAATTTATTGTGGTCTTTTCACAGTGGACAAAGTGCCAACGGATGAGGAGTTGGAGGAGATGCTCAACTGCCACAGTGTGACCGTTTTCATATCTGATGTCAGTTAGATGTTGTCTACGCACCGATCTCACTTTATGTTCATTTAGTTTTGGTTTGTCACACTCAAATATCAAAATCAAACTGCAGATTGTACATATTTTAATCATTCAAAAAAACTTCATAAATCAAAAAATGCTTCCTGAAAAGGCTGACAAAATGACCAAAGCATGTATTTGCTTTGGTCATTTTGTCAGCCTTTTGAGGAAACATTTTTTTAATTTGTCATATCGGATCTCATCTCATTTTCTGAACCGCTTTATCCTCACTAGTGTCACGGGGGGTGCTGGAGCCTATCCCAGCTGACTTCCGGCCAGATGCGGGGGACACCCTGAATTGGTGGCCAGCCAATCATAGGGCACAAGGAGATGGACAACCATTCTTGGTCACATTCATATCTATGGGCAATTTAGAGTGTCCAATCAGCCTATCATGCATGTCTTTGGACTGTGGGAGGAAGCTGGAGTACCCGGCGAAAACCTACACAGGCCCCGGGGAGAACATGCAAACTCTACACTGATGGAACAACCTGGATTTGAACCCAGGTCTAATTTGTCATATATTTATGTTTTTTTTAAATAGCAAAATGCCAATTAGTCAATTATTTTAAGAGAGTAGCGACGTGTGTTGGGACGGGGAGGTAGATTTTTCCAGGCCTAGTGCCTTAAACTCTTCATGTTTTCCAGATTGTCGAATCTGGCGCTTGTATTTCGGGCAAGGCTCTGAATGAGATTAAATCTCGTCACGAGGACATCATTCGCTTAGAGGCGAGTATCAGAGAGCTCCACGACGTCTTGGCCGACATGGCAATGCTTCTGGAAAGTCAGGTATGATTGATGTCTTTTCTGGTAATTATCTACCCATCTGGCTTCAACATCACTTCAATACTATTTATATGTCCGCCAGGGGGAGTTGATGAACAGCATAGAAAGGAATGTGGCGAGTGCTGCAGTGTACGTGGAGGAGTCCAAAGAAGAGACGCACAAAGCAGTGACGTATAAGAAAAATCGTTACAAGATAGTGTCTCTGCCGAGATTTTTCAAGTCCTTCAGGAGGCAAACATCGGATGTTACACGCACAAGTCCAACAAACCCCACCACCCGAGAGCACAATGAAAGAACTCCAAATGCTAAATGAATTTTGACTGCAGAATGAATGGCATTGTCTAAAATGCAAACTGCATGTTTTTAACTTATGTAAGAATGGCAAATTTAAACTGAAATATACTTTACGCCTTTTTCTTATGACACTAAACATACGTTATGAATTCTAAAAAGCCTTTGATGTTCACAGGCCTCTTCTGAGGACAATTTAAAATTCATAAGCAGATGACTGTTTGCTAGAAGACTGCCGACTCCCTAAATCAATCTTCATCTTTCTCTCTATCTCCTATAGGTAGAGTGAGAACACTGAAACTTTAATAGGTCATCTCAACATCTTCCACTGTACAGTGTTTAATCGTGTAGGTCCCTTTAGCCATTAACATCCTCTGCCATTTGCCTTTACCAATAAATTTCAACACTGTATGACTCATCAGATTTTTGGTTTCATCTTATTTCTGCCCCAGTAGTCAATATATACTGTATAATACATTACTGTGTGATGGGAAATGGATTTCCTCCAAATGTAAAATCATTTTTTTGTACTGGTGATACAGGAGGTAAAGTTAGTTTAGATTATGTAAATAACTATACTTTTATTGTTTACTTCTGGGTGTCTGCTCAATTCACTCTTCTGCTTATGCTCCTTTAGGTAATACAATCAGTTCAGTAATTCAGTTTAAAACCCGTTATCTGACTTGTATCTGCATTATGGGAATGCTGCCATGTTGAACCCAATGACTCCTCCCTCCTCATTTCAGTGTCCTGGATAAGATTCCACTGCACCATTTGCTGTATGCTGATAGCTCACCTTTATAAATTGGGAGCAAAAGATGAGAAAGACAATGTCATTTAAAGAACAGAATGTGGAAAGAGACATTACATTATTTTGGATTTGCAAAAAGAACCACACGCAAGCTTATATAAAACCTGGTTTCTTTATTTGTGGCATCAAGGTGGTGGGACGCACAGTAAAATTGTTTTGGCCACAACTTAGAACAACTGAAGTTATGTACACATGTTGAATGGATCAGTAGATTGGGGGCCTGTTTGTCTCCTTGAGTTGACGAGTCATCCTCCAGAGAAAATGTGAGCCTGTCAAGACCCAAATGTACTCTTGTTGGAATGGACTGCAAAATGAATGTCCCTCAGGATGGGAAGTGAGTAAGGACACAGTCTCTCTTGGGTTTGCCTCTCAGGAGCTCACTTCTTCACTTTGCCTTGAGCAGCCACAGCTTCCATGGCCTTCCTCACGGTCTCCTCATCACCCAAGAAGGCCATGGGTTTAATGGGTTTTAGGTTTGCATCCAGCTCGTACACGATAGGAATACCCGTTGGCAGGTTCAGCTCCATGATGGCAGCATCAGACATGCCTGTGAAAGTGCACGCCACAATGTTTGTATTAATGCAGAAACTAAAATGTTACTAAATTCCAAGTGATTTATGCGATTGCTTTTAATGCAATTAATCGCTACACTTCTAACTGTTCGTACGCACAGGATATCGGGGATCTCGGAAATATGATTTGATGCAACTTCTCCCCGTGGCTGCGGGGGGCTCTCCATGAACTGCAGTTTCCTACCACATCCCAAAAGCTGGTTTGACATTTTAATTATTCCGAGATATAACTGATTAGTTGTCTGTATCAATGTTCCTGGCTGGCTGCTGGAAATCAATTAAGGGTGTCTCCGCCTATTGGCCACAGTTGACTGGGATAGGCTCCAGCACCCCCACATACCTTGTAAGGATGAGCGATTAGGAAAATTAATGAGTAAATGTTTTGATGGCCTTTTTTCAAATGGGTTGAGCGGTATGGAAACTTGATGTTCTTTAACGCAGTGGTCCACAACCTTTTTCTCACCGCGGACCGGTAAAGCTCTATCTATTTTCTCGCAGACCGCCTAATGGGGAGGGTGACAACTTAAGACAAAACTGTGTGAGGGTGGGGTCAGTGCCCGAATAACACCCACAACAGAAATAAAAACAAGTCCCAACCATAATAGCAATTATTATTATTATTATTATTATTATGAAAACATTTTTCATGTCTAGTAGGAGGGCGAGATTGAAAACGTTAATATTTTTTACTCTGACGAACCCACACCAAGTAGCTCTTTGACCGGTACCGGTCCACGGACCGGTGGTTGGGGACCACTGTTTTAACGGACATCGTTCTCCTAAACAATGTATAGTATGTACACGTTTAGCCACAATACTTGTTACAACATAATAGGATGGAGGACAAGCGTTTCTACTTCACTGTTGCAAGGTTCTAGGTTCAAATCTCAGTTTCCATGTTCTCTTTGTGCGCCCATTGAACCAGACCCCGGGTTTCACACATTGACCATATTTCTTTTTTTGAATTCCTTACAGCAATCAACATTGGATTAAGTGACCTTTAAGTGTGGACCTGGTGGCTTTCTGCATGTGCAAGTCTGTCTGGCCACTCCACAAAAGCTTTCAAGATAAAGGTCGCAACTGTAACGGGAACCAGGCTCATGACCCTCTCCTGTCCCTGATCCCTCGGCTGCTATTTATATACAGTATGTGCACTGTAAGAGAGTGTCTGGCTTTGTTTGTGTGCATGTGAAACTATTTTGTCACCCAGACTCAGTGTGTTTGCAAGAATTACTTTAGTCATCACTTTATGGACTTGGGCCGATACGCATAAGTGTTTTTTTTCTTTACGCTTACCTTCAAGGTGCTTGACAATTCCTCGCAGGCTGTTGCCATGGGCTGCAATGATGACATTTTTTCCGGCTTTGATTTCGGGAGCGATGACCTCGTTCCAGAAAGGTAGGGCGCGCGCAATGGTGTCTTTCAAAGACTCGCACGTGGGCAGCTCACCGGGCTTCAGGTTCTTGTATCGCCTGGACTATAGGTTAGTTAAAGTACCAGCAAAGAGTTAAACACCAATTTCAACATGTTTAAATTTTCTTTTTGATCACCTCACTGATGATGGAGTGGTAAGAGTGGTCCTTGTCCATGGGTGGAGGTGGGATGTCAAAGGAACGGCGCCAGATCTTCACCTGCTCCTCACCGTGCTTGGCGGCCGTTTCTGCCTTATTGAGACCGGTGAGGCCTCCGTAATGGCGCTCGTTGAGACGCCACGTACGGATCACCGGCAGCCACATCTGGTCTGTGCCCTCCATGATGGTCCACAAGGTTTTGACGGCGCGTTTGAGCACGGAGGTGTAGCAGATGTCGAACTTGAGGCCTGCATCTTTGATGGCCTTGGCTCCCCGAGTAGCTTCCTCCACTCCCTTCTCGCTGAGATCAGCGTCGAACCAGCCGCAAAAACGGTTCTCTTGGTTCCAGGCACTCTCCCCGTGACGAACGATAACCAGGCGATGAGCGGCGGCCATGTTAGACCAAGTTTATGTGACCCTCAGTTCTTCTAAGTTGTGTACACACTCTGGTCGAGCCAAAGTAAGGTCGGCTTGACATTCTGCTCTGTTTTTATAGCGGCATGAGCATAGGCACCATGTAACTGGCAAGCCCCCCCTCCCTTGCACCCATGAGAGCCCTTCACGTGGCCAATAAGAGGAGATGCCTGGTGTGCTCTCAGCGAAGGCCAAAGGTTAGGCATGAGCCAAAATAGTAACATGACTTTTAAAGTGAGGTGTTCCGCTCTAGACATTACTTACAGCACAGAAAATTGAGATTTTTCACATACATTGTGAACTTTTTACCTCTGGTGTTAAGTGCCCATTAAGATACAGCAAAGTTTCTGCCTTTGGCTAGTGAACATCATGGATATAAAAAGGATGACAATAATTGCAAAATTCTTTTTATGTGTAGTAATGCAAAATGTTGTAGAAATGTGTCATAAAGAGACAATTAGAAAACCTACAAAGTAATGATAATTTAAAAAAAAGCTTTTTACAAACTAATCCAAAGCTTTGAAACAGTTTACAAGAAATACTGAAAATTTGTTTCAGTATATTTTGATTTCTATTGCTGAATGAAAGCAGTGTCATATTAAAAATTGTCTCTAGTATTTTGGTAGCTTCATTTAGTTTCATGAGTCAATATATTTAAAAAAATTATGCCATACAGACTTACACAGGGCCTGGAAAAAAAATTGTACCAAAAATTAATTTAGTATATCAATTTTAATTTTGGCCACAAAAATAATTAATTTTAATTTCAGCTATTAAAATTAATTATTGAACATGATTGCAATTTATTTCAACTCCCACTGTTAAATCTTTTGCACATTTACAAAAGAAAAACTTGCCGAGTTAAACTGCATGTTTAGCGCTTTTGCGTTGTTTACAATCCGTAAAAATGTCTAAATTTGACATCAGATTCTGATAGCCATAGATATGAGTGAGAGTGAATGGTTGTCCGTCTCGTTAATTCGTTCCAACCCACTGAAAAAACACCAATAACAGGATATTGGATTGGAAAAAATGTTTTATTTCTTCTAATTAATTAATCTCTTTTCAGCATAAAAAGAAATGTTTACCGCAAATGCTCAACTTAAAATATATTTGTGGAAATACTGTATACCAAAAATTTTCTACCAATTATTTATTGCGGACCCCTGGTCCTACAGCACTGTTAACTTCAACAACAATAAATGTAGCTAATTTTACAATAAAATACTGAAGAGAAATTAGCATCAAGCATCGAGAGTAGAATTCAAGGACCTTCTCTCGCTTTACTTTTGGTTTCAAAGTGAAAGAGTGAATTGAGTCCTGCGCACTATCACGCCTGAAAGGCCTCAGTATATAAGCAGACGTTTGTCTGCCCCCCACTGTTCAAATATGATATCACCTGCTGTTGTAACCCAACCGGTCAGTGTGATGTCATTAACGTGGAAGACAAAATTCTGAACCGCTTACGATCAGGGAGCTGTGGCCTATTCAAGTTAACTAGAGGCACCAGGTGGGGGAACACCCTGAATTGGTGCCCAGCCAATCGCAGGGCACAAGGGACGGACAACCATTCACGCTCACACTCATACCTAAGGGCAATTCAGTCCAACCAGTCACGCTCACACTCATACCTAAGGGCAATTTAGTCCAACCAGTCACGCTCACACTCATACCTAAGGGCAATTTAGTCCAACCAGTCACTTTGCATGTTTTTGGGATATGCGAGGAAACCGTAGTACCTGGAGAGAAAACTCGCACAAGCCCAGGGAGAGCAAGCAAACTCCACAGTGAGAACACAGTGGGAATCAAACCCTTGACCCCAGAACTGTGATGCCAACATGCTAACCATTCAACCACCAGGAAGACAACACATTATATGAAAAGAAAGAAGAAGCAGGGGTTCAATTTGATGATGTTTATTAAGCAAATGCTGCTGGGAAATTGCTTATGTGTAAGGTCACGCACGGGCCTGCAAACAGTAGCACCTCATAAACTTCAGTATTTCAATTCAAGTTAGTTTACATTGCGAATGCAAGACCGAAATGCCTCTGAGCGCTCTTACAGAATTTCTTTGCATTTGCGCTTAGCATTCATAAGCATGTTTAAGGCTACAACTTTCACAGGCTTTGTCGAGAACTCCACGTTGGTTGTTTGCCTGGCCCGTCGTCATTCGCTGCTGCAGGTGTGTTGTTTGTTTTTGGCTGAGTTGTTATGGTCACGTCAGGTATAAGGCTACTTAAACACAACATGTTCACATGTGCAAAAGCCCTCCGCCCCAATTGACCCCTAACCATCCGCCCTCATTGCCTAGCCATATTCTATATTATGAATCCATTATCATACAGTGCCTTCTCTTTTGGTCATACATACATCGGAGAGGAAAGTGCCCTCCCCTCCGACCCCTGAGCCAAAGCATGCAAAGCCCCACCCTCCCCCGAAAACACAAGCTCGTCAGTGATCAGCAGCAAGAACGGAAGAAGAATTGTCTCAGTGGCTCACTCCTCACAGCGTCTGCAAACATGCATTTCTAACATTTGTAGCATTTGGCTTCTCTCTAAGGTTTGTGTGTTATATAATGTGGCTCTAGCTGTATGGTGGTTTCTTATGTTAGTTCTGCTTGATTGCTTTTCATCACGGGAATTGCTCATAGAGTCTCAGTCGCCCTCAGTCACCTGCTTGATGGATTGACTGGAGTGCTTCTCCGTCTTCACGGTGGAGACTGACTTCTCCTCCAGCATTTCCTCCATTTCCGTCACAGTCTCGGTAACTGTGATGGACTTGGTGACCTGCTGCAAGCCGTCTTCCCCAGTAGTAATGGTCTCCACCGTTTTGGTGATCACCACCTTCTGGCTGCCGTCGTCCTTGACAGGGCTCTCGTCCACGCCGTTGATGATCACTTGGTTGGCCTTTTCCTCTTCCTTGAGGTCGCTCTTGTCCACATCGCCATTCATTGCCACATCTTTTGTCTTCTTGGCGTCTTCAGTAGGCTCCGACATTTGGCTAGGTTTGGTAGTTTCCGTCGTAGGAGATCCCGCCTTTGGCGACTCTCGCTCTGCGGATTCTGACTTAGGGGACTCGGCTTTTGGGGAGATGACCTTTGGGGATTCGGATTGCGGTGACGCAGCCTTGGGGGAGTCCGCTTTGGGCGACATGAGTTTTAGAGACTCTGATTTAGGGGACTCAGGTTTGGCGGAGATGACCTTTGGGGATTCAGATTGCGGTGACGCAGCCTTGGGGGAGTCCGCTTTGGGCGACATGAGTTTTAGAGACTCTGATTTAGGGGACTCAGTTTTGGGGGACATGACCTTTGGGGATTCAGATTGCGGAGACGCAGCCTTGGGGGAGTCCGCTTTGGGCGACATGAGTTTTAGAGACTCTGATTTAGGGGACTCAGGTTTGGGGGAGGTCGTCAACTTTGGAGACTCTGATTTAGGTGAAGTAGCCTTTGGTGAGTCTTCTTTAGGTGATGCAGGTTTGGGAGCTTCCGATTTAGGGGACTCTGCTTTTGGGGAGGTTATTTTCGCTGAGTCTTCCTTGAGGGTTGCAGGCTTGGGAGATTCGGATTTAGGGGACTCTGATTTAGGTGATGCAGACTTGGGGGAATCGGACTTGGGAGAGAGAGGTTTTGGCAATTCCATCTTGGGTGAAACAGCTTTTGGGGATTCTGACTTTGGGGACACCAATTTTGGCAGCTCCGTCTTGGGGGAGCTAGCCTTTGGGGATTCGGACTTTGGGGAAATTGCTTTTGGAGACTCTGTCTTGGGGGAGGTAGCCTTTGGGGAAATTGCTTTTGGAGACTCTGTCTTGGGGGAGCTAGCCTTTGGAGAAATTGCTTTTGGAGACTCTGTCTTGGGGGAGCTAGCCTTTGGAGAAATTGCTTTTGGAGACTCTGTCTTGGGGGAGCTAGCCTTTGGAGAAATTGCTTTTGGAGACTCTGTCTTGGGGGAGCTAGCCTTTGGAGAAATTGCTTTTGGAGACTCTGTCTTGGGGGAGCTAGCCTTTGGAGAAATTGCTTTTGGAGACTCTGTCTTGGGGGAGCTAGCCTTTGGAGAAATTGCTTTTGGAGACTCTGTCTTGGGGGAGCTAGCCTTTGGGGAAATTGCTTTTGGAGACTCAGTCCTGGGTGAAGCAGACTTTAAGGAAACCGCTTTTGGGGATTCAGACTGTGGAGAAGCAGTTTTGGGGGATTCTGATTTAGGAGAAGCATCTTTTGGTGATTCAGGTTTTAGAGAATCTGGTTTGGTTAGTTCAGTTTTAACAATTTCGTCTTTTTTGGCTTCAGGTGTTGCAGCTTCTGTTTTCTGAACTCCTAATTTGGCGATTATTGTCTCTGCAACGATGTCATCAATTTTGACCTTGTCATCTTTTGCTCCTTCATCTTCAACCTCATTTTCCTCCACATCGTCTTCATCTTTGTCTTCATCCTCTTCGGCATCAGCTTCATCTTCTCCCTTGCTGGCTTCGTCTTCTACTTCCTCATCTACTTCCTCATCTTCTTCCTCTCCGGTCTTCATTTTCTCAGGAATCGCTTTGGACTCCTGAGATTTGGAGGAAAGGACAGTTTCCTCCACTACCTCCATGACATCACCTGCTTCCTCATCTTCTTTGCTCTCCTCATCCTCCTCGCCTTCAATTTCATCTTGATCTTCTTCCTCATCGTCACCCTCTTCATCATCCTCATCGTCCTCCTTTTCTGGTGCCTTGGAACTGACTTTTGCGTCGGTTGCGGCTACGACTTCCTCTTCCTCCGCTCCATCGTCCTCGTCATCTTCATCTTCATCTTCTTCCTCGCCTTCGCCGCCTTCGAGGGTGGCCGAGAGCTCTTGGGCAATCTGATCTAGGGCATCTTCCATGATGGCCTTTTCATCCTCGACCCTGGTCTCCTCAATGATCTCTTCCACAAATTTATGCTGCACCTTCATTCTGGGTGGTTCGGACTTGGTCATTGAAATTCTTGAGAATGAAGCATCGGGACGATGGGAGAATGTGCTGAAGTGGGTCTCCTCACCCTCCAGGAGTTTCCTGATGAAAAGAAAAATTAGTACATTACAAGGATGCCTTTTTCCAACCGTATTTATTGACAATAAGCATGATTAATGAAAAAGAAATCTGTTTCTTTCCTTTTTTTAATCCTAATTTTATAATGACAATTATTTTATGCTAGTTGTGCTAATGGTAACAGTCAAATCAACACATTTCATTTCCATTTGATTTCATCAAATGCACCGTATTATTTAACAATTATTTGTTTAATTTAATTCTTCCTTACTATATATCCTTAAAAATGATAGCAGAGACCAGTATTCTATCCTTTTGAATACAAAAACATTATTACATACGGTTTACTAATATGTAATTAGTGATATCTATATTAACAATAAATAAAAATTTGGTACACACAATAGCTTGCAGATGCCAAACTATAGTTTTCCCATTTGTTAAATTTTGCAATATAACGACCAAAGAAATTACTTATTTTAACAAAGATTTGTAAACTTGCAAACTTTGGAAATGTGCACTTTTTTTTTACTGATATGACTATTAATGTCCTACATCTTGACTAGATGTGTGGTATGTTTCAAGTGCCATTGTGCCTATGCCTGTGTTTTTCCTATGTAATTTTGTTTTTTCATGCATGAATACATCACGTATAGTTTGAACAATTAGGCAGTCGTCGAATTACAACCGCTGCGGGTTGCCTCTGTTCGACTTTACGACTGAATATGTTGTGAAGCATGATTACAATATTGCAGTGTGTGTTTTGCATGACAGTTGTTAGCGCCGCATATCAAAAATCAAATCAAGAGATGATGCAGCTTCACTTTCTAACTGCTTCCTAATAGCACCACTGACAAGACTGATTTTTATTATTATTATTATTTTTTTTTTTACAACACAACACGTGAAATCACAGTGTCACAAATGACAACCTCCACTGCAATGCGGAAACACAAATGTGAAGGCTAGTATCCACAACATGGATCCACATACAGCCATATTGGTTTATGACTTTCAGTCCCAAATGTGCTCCTAAGTCGACCAATGCTTGTACTTTATTTACTGTGTTTTTCATGTACCTGCTGCGATTTTTGAGTCCTGATATCTCCAAATCGCATGCACGTCTATTTAATAAAGATGCCAAATTGTGTTAGTTTGAACTGTTGTTTGCATATTGGGTGATCTACAATTTCCTGATTTGTCCAGCATTATGATCATAATGAAGACACATGCTGTATTAAAAAAATGTAGGCATGAGGCTTCAACTATATCCCACACCTGTTATTGTTCACTAACCAAATTTAAACAAATCTATTGCACTGATATGCAGTAATGCATATGATTTCCAATCTCTCTTTGCTCTCTTCAAATTTGTACATGAAGCGCATTTCACCTGTATGCGGCAATCTCAATGTCCAGGGCCATCTTGACATTGAGCAGGTCCTGGTACTCGCGCAAATGACGTGCCATCTCCCATTTTGTGTTCTTGAGCTCATTGTCCAGCTGGTGGATGTTTTCCTAGAAAACAGATATTTGATTATTTGCTCATCTTTCAAGTTGACAGAAATGAGTGCAATGACGTTGACTGCATTTTAATGCCTGCAGACTGCGCGTATATTCTGGTCAGGGATTCTGATTTCTATACACCCCCACCCTGGAGGAGCGGCAGTGTGATGTGAGGATGTAGCCAGTGAGGGCATCCCGCCATGATTCTTAGTCAGCAAAAATGTGTGCAGAGAGAGAAAGTAAGGATGAGAGAATCTACTGCAGTCATTTTTGTTAACTCTTTCAGGTGACTTTGAAAGGAGAAGGTGACTGCAAAGAAAATGAGGATAATACAACATTCCCAGGAAAGATTACATTGTATTTAGATAACACGTTATATGGAGGGAACATAACTTGTCCTTCCCAGTAACTCGGTTGTGTCCAACAAATTTGCATTCATTTAGCTATAAATGAATAGACTATAAATTTTATAGTTTATTGGAAATGCACGGGATGGCGGTGGCGTTACCTGCAAGCCACCCAGGTCGCTGTTATGGCGGTCCTCGATATCGCCCAGCTGTCTCTCCAGGGATTCTCTGGTGCCACGCACGGACTCCAGTTCCAGCGTCTTGGACTGCAGCTGGCGCCGGTAGTCGCTGATCTCGTCGCGTGCGTTCTTGATGGCGCCCTTGTTCTGCTCGGACGCTTCGTTGAGCTTGGCATAGTGACACACGAACCAGCTCTCCACTTGCTGCAGGTTCTGGTCGGAATGGCCCTCTAGCTCGCTGCGGATCTCGCGCAGAGCCTCGGTGATGTCAGCCCGCTGCGGGTCCCTCCTCTCCACGGTCACCTGAGACGCCTGGATGTGGCCCAGAAGCTCGCTTACTTCCTCCTCGTGGTTGTTGCGGATGAAGGCGATCTCGTCCTGCAGCGACTGCACTTTCTTCTCCAGTTCGGACTTGAGCAGCTCCGAGTCACCCGTGTCCTTCTTGAGGACGCGGATGATGGCCTCGGTGTCCTCTCGGAGGCCCGCCTCCTCGTCCAGGCGCTCCCCGAGCCGCTGGACGTCGTCTTCTAGGTGGTCGCCGTCCAGCTGGATCTGAGCCTTGTCCCGATGGATCTGCTCGAGCGTGGCGCGCAGCTCCTGCAGCTCTTGGTCGAATAGGTCACCCAGCTGCGAGCGGGACACCTGCTGTGTCCTCAGGGCCTGGATCTCGTCCTCGATCTGCTTGTTCTGCTGCTCCAGGTAGTGCACCTTGTCGATGTACACGGCGAAGCGGTCATTCAGACCCTGTAGTTGCTCCTTCTCGTTGGACCGCCGGGCGGAATCGGCGCTCAGGAGGGCACTTTGGTTCAGCTCCAAGGTGTCCATGCGCTTGGTGCCGCTCCTCTTGGTGCCAGAAGCCGGGCTGGCCCGGGACCACGTCTGAGAGCGGAATCCAAGGGTGGAGGGGCAGCCGGCCGAGCGGCCGTAGCCGAAGCCGCTCGCCCTGTTGTCCGGAACTCTCCGAAAGGGGCTCCCGATGGCGTCCATCTGCTCAAGTGTGCGGTAACTAATAAGAGAATAGGGACGATGAGGGTGTGAGGGGGGAGTGTGTAGGTATGCGTGCCTGTGCAGATGTGAGGGGTGAATGGCTTTCACAGCGACTACCACCTCATCCCGATGCACTTTTTATATGGGCAGCGTTGGCACGCTCGTCAGGCAACCTGCATCTACCCTGCGGGGAGGGGAGAGAGGTCCTTCCATCAAAACCTCTCCTATTGGCCAGTCATGAGCACGTGACTAGGTGTATGCGTCTCTTTTATTGCCCTGATACGTATTTTCATATCTAAAAATCCCATTAAGGAGCTGCACATGAACTATGAGTCAATTATTGATATTTTGTATTGTTCTACTTTTCCAATCTGCGCAAGATAACGCCTTATGCAGCCAAATGTTTATTTTCTTTTGCTAAAAAACAACTTTCTGTTGGTGCAAGGTATAACAAAAAAGTGGAAAGTCATCCTGCAGGCATAGGGGGGAAAATAGGTAAACCAACTAGTTATTGTTACATCTTAAATATGCAGCACAATTGTTGTGCTTTGTGTTGACCATCTAGTTATTGTTACATCCTAAATATGCAGCATAATTGTTGTGATTTTTGTTGGAATACTGATAAATATATTGTACAATTGCAATTGATTGGACACTCTAAAATTGCCTCTAGGTATGAGTGTGAGCGTGAATGTTTTTTGTCTCGTTGTGCCCTGTTATTGGCTGGCCACCAATTCAGGGTGTGCCCAGCCTGGTGGGCATAGTTCCCTGGGATAGGTTGGAGCACCCCCACGACCCTAGTGAGGATAAAGAAGTTCAGAAAATGAGATGAGATGAGACAATTACCGTATTCATGTCATGTGCTTTGCTTTCATTACTTTGAGCTGGTGAATTATTCATTCATTTTCCCAAACGCTTATCCTCCAAAGGTTGCAGGGGGTGCTGGAGCCTATCCCAGCCAACTATGGGCAGCAGGTAGGGACCACCCTGGATAGGTTGCCAGCCGATTGTAAGGCACAATCAGATGGTCCTATCTAGGGGCAATTTAGAGTGTTCGACCAGCCTTTTGGGCAAGTGGGAGGGAACCTGAAAACCCAGAGAAAACCCACCCACGCAGGCCCAGAGTTAACATGCAAACTCCACACAGGAAAATCGGGACCCACCAGGGATTAAACCTTCAATCCGAGAACTGCAAGGTGCACATACTAATCACTCCCCCAACGAGCCACCAATCTGGAATGAGTCATTTATTATTCGCATGACATATCTTCATGAGGTTGCTAAATCCTATACTGTACGTGAGCAAACAGACTAACAATCATTTAGATTTACAGGCCAATAAAACGCGAGACACTTTTTCAGATCAGTTTAAAATTTAATTCCGTTAGTGCTCAAGAAAGTAAGTGAATAACTACTGCACTATTTGACAGTTTAAGATATACACATTTGTTCATTTTTTTGCGAAACCTACTATGCTTATTTGTGGATTTTAAGATAAATATGAAAACAGGCGGCCCTGAAGGCGAGAAGTTAGTGTTTCATTTTCACAGTTCTGAGATTGAGGGTTTGATCCTAGGTCTGGACTTTTCTTTTGTAGTGTTTGCACGTTCTTCCGGGCTTCTGTGGGTTTTCTACGGATACTCCAGTTTCCTGCCACATCAAAAAACCATGCAACGTAGGCAGGTTGAACACTCTAAATTGCCCATAGTTATTAGTTTAGGCCTGAATGGTTTTCCAGATCCTTGTGTCCTGCGATTGGCTGCCAAACAATTCAGGGTGTTTCCCGCTTGGTGCCCATAGTTGGCTGGGATAAGCTCCAGCATCCCCCGCAAACCTTATGAGGATAAGCGGTACGGAAAATGAATGAATGAAAGAATATGCAAAAGATTCACAAAAGAGCAGTAATATACATGTGGACCATGCATTAAATCATACCGCCACCAAGCGGGAATCCCACGCTTGCCCACACCGAAGTCAGCCAAATGAACCACTACACAATCTGGTGGCCAATTTTCATTAAAAAATGCAGTTATTGATACAATAAATTCCATTGAATGCAATTTATTCCAGCTTTTTCAGAAGTTAACATATTCTCTTTTCCTTCAATCCTTTATAATTTTTCAACTGCCCTCAGATTCTTTTGTGTAGATCACTAATTGCCATCTAGTCATTTTACCCTGGTGTTTCCATCCTAAATAATATTACTTCATTCGTCTTCTGAACTGCTTCTCCTCACAAGGGTTTCGGGATAGCTGGAGCATGTCCTAGCTAACGACAGGCAGAGTACACCCTAAACTGAATGTCAACCCCCAAGGATGAATCAAACAAAATTGTGTGAATTATAAATGCTTCATGAGGAGACGATCTGTGTTATTTTCCCAGAAAGGGCACCAATTCAAAAATATTAGTTTAAATTAGATTAGAACTTTATTTCATCCCGAATTCAGGAAATTTCTTGGTTGCAGTAGCAAGACAGACACAAGACACACAAGACATTGTAGACCCAGGTAAGAAACTGGAGCCACACATAGAAGTCCACAAGGTGGGGACCTTCTGCAGACTGAGACTGAGGTTATCACACAGTCCCTCAGTAGTCTGGAGGTTTTAAAGATCATCTTCCTTGCCTAAACTGTCCTATCACCTAATCAGCAGCAGCGAAGAGGCCGTTGGGGTGCCTTTAAAGCATACAAGCAGCCCAGCAAGCACTGGCAGCTCAACACCACCTTATGATATATAAGTTACTTCCTGAAAGAGTCTTTCATTGCTTCCACTATTGCATGTCTGCCCTCCTGTAAGGTGTCATTTTATGTGGTAATGTACGATTAAAAACCATTTACCAAACCTTTCCTTTTAGCAGCATCACTGCGGGCTATTGATAGCTTACACTGTTGATTTCCTGTCAATCTGAACACTGCCCTCTTATCTCAACTCAATGTGGTCGATTTGAATGATTAGCAGCTGGGTGTAGGAGTGATGCACCAAAACCAGCTGTATCAATGCCTTGAGTTTTTCTGTACTGTCCTATCAGCGTTCCTCTACACGAGAGCTGCGTCTATTTTTAGGAATATAGCTACTGTAAATGAACTGATCCAGGAGCCTTAAGCTTACATGACGTTGTATTGTCCTTGAAGACGGCTTGATGAGGATGTTGGTCTTTTAGGGGTTGTGTCATTGGGTCTTGCAAGGGTGACGTCCTGCAACAAGAGCTGGCGAGCCGTCGGCTGGAGTTCAAGGCTACGGTGCATTGCAGAAGGGGCTGAAATGATACTGCGGCCAAATAGACGCACTTCCAAATCTGGGCCATCAATTTGTCTGACTCATATACGCAAATAGGTTCTCAAGTCGCAAACACACTGTATGGAGGTGTTGTAACGCAGATGCCTCTTGTCGTTCGATTCTGTGTAAAGAGAAGGCAAGGAAGTCGTGTCCTCACGTCGAGCTGACGCACGGCTGGCAAGGGCATTAACAAACTGTTGCCATGTTACAAATGAGCCCACTAAGCAGAAACATTTGCATTGTGAATACCTACAGCACTCTTGTTGTTTGATTTATTGACATCCATTATTTTCTTGACTTGACAGCAGTTGAATACGTTTTGGAGATCACGCAGAACAGTATGTGACAGAAGAAATAGAGAAAATACAGTAGTAGTAACAGTAAGTACTACTGTAATGAGATTGTAAATCCAGAAATCCTACTCCAGAAAATTTACACCAACATAGAAAACGTTGAGATTAATCTTTGAATTAAGGTTCTCAGCAAATCATTTTGAATATATATTTCCTAAAATAATGGGAAATTGTTTAAAATTAAACTAGAAGTAAAAGTTTGTTCCATGTCATTTTCAGGTATTGTTCTCTAAGCATAACATAAGTCTTCTAGTGTTGTTTTTTCTCAGTGTCAGACATCAATCCCCAGCTTTGATGAATTACATTGTGTGTCCAATGGCTACTACTTTAAACGCAAGGATAAAATAAAAAATATAAAAAAATTGGCAGCACATTGTAGTGTAGTACATACTTGTATTTAGAAATATGTCCAGTGGGGGACAGTAAATGCTCTTGTTATTCCTAAATGAATGTTTTCTGTAACGGGCCGTATATGGCCCGCGGGCCGAGGTTGAAAAACTTGTGCACACATGATCTGGGGGCAGGGCGAGCGTTTCGGCGAAACGTCCGTTCAGTGAACTGTACGTCGGTCAAACGTCTGTCGGCGAAACGTCCGTTCAGTGAACTGTATGTCGGCCAAACGTCTGTCGGCGAAACATCTTTCGGCAAATCGTCCGGGCACGGTTGAATACACTCTAATTTACCAAGAATAATGAATCTAAAGAGTGTTTTTGGATTGGATTGGATAACTTTATTCATCCCGTATTCGGGAAATTTTGTTGTCACAGTAGCAAGAGGGTGAGGATGCAGGAATAGGAAAGGCATTTTAGACACAAATAGATAGGTCATAAGTAAGTTAATAAATAAATACATGAATAAATATATAAATAAATAAGCGTATCTCTGAAGTATATATATAAATATATATATATCAGTGGCGGGCCGTCAGGGCCTTCAAGGCCTTCTCTGCTGGCCTAAGAAATATCTGAATCATATTATATTTTGTCAATCAATACGTACTTATTATTCCAAATGGTCTGTTAGCTTCCTTTCATTGCTTTTCCCCCTGGTTGCACTGCTTCCAGATGTGTGTTTTCATATTGAAGCATTTAACAATCACATTTCAGCCATTATTTGTTGCCAGATCAGATCTGCCTCAAAGCCTGCACAATCAGTTCTTGCGGGCTCTGCTGCATTAAACTAGACTGTTGCTTTTAACCAATCAGATTTCGAGTTGGCAACCCCACAATGATTTTTCATAGGCGTTAGCATTTTGCTGGCTGGGACATGTCATTGCGTTCACAAACTATGATTGGCTAGTAGGCGGGCCAAAGCAGTACCGAGGCAGCCGAGATCGCAAACTCACCCACTATGGCCGACAGAAGCAAAAACAAATATATTCTGTTTGCTCACAAAGCTATTTTCCAGACGGACTTTTTTAGGAAAAAAATGGACATCATTAAGAAAGGGCGGTCAACTCCAAAGCTAGCAAGCCTGTTACAGCCGGGAAAATGGTGTGTGGGGCACTTTCAGCGCGCTAACTTAGCTCCACAAGCAAATAGTATATTGTTGTGTTGATTTAATGCTATTTTCAAAACGGACTATGCCGGAAATATGACAGGACAGGCTCGACTTTCATCATTAGCTTCGATGGCGATAGGAAAGAAGGAAGAAAGAAAGGAGGATGGATATTGTGTAAAAAGGATTTTGGGTGAGTAAAATATGGCTATATTCCTAAATAATATTTCAATTGTGGGCCAAGTTCTGATATCTGAAAAGCTCCAGTGTTTGTATTTAAGCTCCAGTGTTTGTATTTAATCACAAAATGCTGCTAGGAAGTGGATTTTACCCCAGTTTAATTTTTGGCGTTTCACCATTGACGTCCATCGCTGTCTTTTCCCGGGAAAAATCACCCCCCCCCCCCCGGCCTGGTTGTAATGTCTCAAAAGCTCCAGTATTTGTATTCAATCAATAAATGATGCTAGGAAGTGGATTTTACCCAATTTTAGTGCATTTTTTGTCATTTCACGTATGGACGTATCGACGTTCATCGCTGTCTTTTTACCAGGGAAATGATACTCCGGGCCCGGTTCTGATGTCTAAAAACCTCCAGTATTTGTATTTAATCAATAAATGCTGTTTTTGGCTGGATTTTACCCCATTTTCGGGCAATGTTTTCCCGTACGCCATTGACGTTCATCGCTGTCTTTTCCGGGGAAAATCACCCCCTGGCCTGGTTTTAATGTCTGAAAAGCTCCAGTATTTGTATTTAATCATGAAATGCTGCTAGGAAGTGGATTTTACCCATTTTTTGTGCATTAATTTATTGATTATTTTTAATGTGTCGCAGCTGTAGCTGCAGTAGAGGTTTTATAGCCATAAAATAGTTTTTGAGGGTTGGATTGATACGTTGAAGGCGCTAACAGAAAATGCACCGCCCGCCACTGGGTTGCCTAGATGTGGAAATCATTGATGCAGTTATCAGAGCTATCTCCCCCAGTTTGCAGCTACGTAATTACTTGGAAGAAAAACCTAACCTCACTCTTCGCACACTCAAACGCATCCTACGCGCTCATTTTCAGGAGAGGAGTGCTACCGGCCTCTATATGCAGTTAGCTTCAGAAGTGCAGCATATCAAAGAGACTCCTCAAAGTTTCTTAATGCGAGTCTTAGGCAGAAGGTACTGTTTGCATCTCGAGAATCAGAATCAGGATTCCAGTACGACCCAAGTTTAGTCCAGCGTATGTGCCTGCACACGATACTCACTGGTCTCCAGAGTGACAGTGTTAGGATAGATATGCAGCCTCTCTTGCTGGACTGTAAGACTTCAGATGAGCTTTTACTAGAGCAGTTAAATGTAGCCTGTGCTAATGAAACAGAAAGGAGAAATAAAAAGTTTAGTGCCCTACAGGCAGCGACA